>NW_028270156.1:74214307-74514307 GCF_037043375.1 Chiloscyllium plagiosum | reverse complement strand
CGGTGTGGATCACAGTGTGAACGACAGTGTGGATCACAGTGTGAACGACAGTGTGGATGACAGTGTGAATGACACTCTGAACGACAGTGTGGATCACAGAGTGAATGACAGTGTGAACGACAGTGTGGATCACAGTGTGAACGACAGTGTGGATGACAGTGTGAATGACACTCTGAACGACAGTGTGGATCACAGAGTGAATGACAGTGTGAACGACAGTGTGGATCACAGTGTGAACGACGGTGTGGATCACAGTGTGAACGACAGTGTGGATCACAGTGTGAACGACAGTGTGGATCACAGTGTGAACGACAGTGTGGATCACAGTGTGAACGAAAGTGTGGATCACAGTGTGAACGACAGTGTGGATCACTGTCTGAACGACAGTGTGGATCACAGTGTGAATGGCAGTGTGAATGACAGTGTGGGTCACAGTCTGAACGACAATGTGGCTCACAGTGTGAATGACACTCTGAACGACAGTGTGGATCACAGAGTGAATGACAGTGTAGATCACAGTGTGAACGACAATGTGGATCACAGTGTGAATGACACTCTGAACGACAGTGTGGATCACAGAGTGAATGACAGTGTGAACGACAGTGTGGATCACAGTGTGAACGACGGTATGGATCACAGTGTGAACGACAGTGTGGATCACAGTGTGAACGACAGTGTGGATCACAGTGTGAACGACAGTGTGGATCACAGTGTGAACGACAGTGTGGATCACAGTGTGAACGACAGTGTGAACGACAGTGTGGATCACAGTGTGAATGACAGTGTGGATCACAGTGTGGATTACAGTGTGAATGACTGTGGATCACAGTGTGAATGACTGTGGATCACAGTGAGAACAACAGTGTGGATCACAGTGTGAACGACAGTGTGGATCACAGTGTGAACGACAGTGTGAACGACAGTGTGTTTCACAGTGTGAATGACACTCTGAACGACAGTGTGGATCACAGTGTGAATGACAGTGTGAACGACAGTGTGGATAACAGTCTGAACGACAATGTGGATCACAGTGTGAATGACACTCTGAAAGACAGTGTGGATCACAGAGTGAATGACAGTGTGAACGACAGTGTGGATCACAGTCTGAACGACAGTGTGGATCACAGTGTGAACGACAGTGTGGGTCACAGTGTGAACGACAGTGTGGGTCACAGTGTGAACGACAGTGTGGGTCACAGTGTGAACGACAGTGTGGGTCACAGTGTGAACGACTGTGTGGGTCACAGTGTGAACGACAGTGCGGATTACAGTGTGAATGACTGTGGATCACAGTGTGAATGACTGTGGATCACAATGTGAAATACTGTGGATCACAGTGAGAACAACAGTGTGGATCACAGTGTGAATGACAGTGTGGATCACAGTGTGAATAACAGTGTGGATCACAGTGTGAACGACAGTGTGGATCACAATGTGAATGACACTCTGAACGACAGTGTGGATCACAGAGTGAATGACAGTGTGAACGACAATGTGGATCACAGTGTGAACGACAGTGTGGATCACAGTGTGAACGACAGTGTGGATCACAGTGTGAATGACAGTGTGGATCACAGTGTGAACGACAGAGTGGATCACAGTGTGAACGACAGTGTGGATCACAGTGTGAACGACAGTGTGGGTCACAGTGTGAACGACAGTGTGGATCACAGTGTGAACGACGGTGTGGATCACAGTGTGAACGACGGTGTAAACGACAGTGTGGATCACAGTGTGAATGACTGTGGATCACAGTGAGAACAACAGTGTGGATCACAGTGTGAACGACAGTGTGGATCGCAGTCTGAACGACAGTGTGGATCACAGTGTGAACGACAGTGTGGATCACAGTGTGAACGACAGTGTGGATCACAGTGTGAACGACAGTGTGGGTCACAGTGTGAACGACAGTGTGGGTCACAGTGTGAACGACAGTGTGGGTCACAGTGTGAACGACATTTTGGTCACAGTGTGAACGACTGTGTGGGTCACAGTGTGAATGACAGTGTGGGTCACAGTGTGAATGACAGTGTGGATTATAGTGTGAATGACTGTGGATGACAGTGCGAATGACTGTGGATCACAGTGAGAACAACAGTGTGGATCACAGTGTGAACGACAGTGTGGATCACAGTGTGAACGACAGTGTGGGTCACAGTCTGAACGACAGTGTGGATCACAGTGTGAATGACAGTGTGGATTATAGTGTGAATGACTGTGGATGACAGTGCGAATGACTGTGGATCACAGTGAGAACAACAGTGTGGATCACAGAGTGAATGACAGTGTGGATCACAGTGTGAACGACAATGTGGATCACAGTGTGAATGACACTATGAACGACAGTGTGGATCACAGTGTGAACGACGGTGTGGATCACAGTGTGAACGACGGTGTGGATCACAGTGTGAACGACGGTGTGGATCACAGTGTGAACGACAGTGTGGATCACAGTGTGAACGACAGTGTGGATCACAGTGTGAACGACAGTGTGAACGACAGTGTGGATCACAGTGTGAATGACTGTGGATCACAGTGTGAACGACAGTGTGGATCCGGTGTGAACGACAGTGTGGATCACAGTGTGAACGACAGTGTGGATCACAGTGTGAATGACAGTGTGAATGACAGTGTGGGTCACAGTCTGAACGACAATGTGGCTCACAGTGTGAATGACACTCTGAACGACAGTGTGGATCACAGAGTGAATGACAGTGTGGATGACAGTGTGAATCACAGTCTGAACGACAGTGTGGATCACAGGGTGAACGACACTCTGAACGACAGTGTGGATCACAGAGTGAATGACAGTGTGGATCACAGTGTGAACGACAGTGTGAACGACAGTGTGGATCACAGTGTGAATGACTGTGGATCACAGTGTGAACGACAGTGTGGATCACAGTGTGAACGACAGTGTGGATCACAGTGTGAATGACAGTGTGAATGACAGTGTGGGTCACAGTCTGAACGACAATGTGGCTCACAGTGTGAATGACACTCTGAACGACAGTGTGGATCACAGAGTGAATGACAGTGTGAACGACAGTGTGGATCACAGTGTGAACGACGGTGTGGATCACAGTGTGAACGACGGTGTGGATCACAGTGTGAATGACACTCTGAACGACAGTGTGGATCTCAGAGTGAATGACAGTGTGAACGACAGTGTGGATCACAGTGTGAACGACGGTGTGGATCACAGTGTGAACGACGGTGTGGATCACAGTGTGAACGACAGTGTGGTTCACAGTGTGACCGACAGTGTGGATCACAGTGTGAACGACAGTGTGGATCACAGTGTGAACGACAGTGTGGATCACAGTGTGGATCACAGTGTGAACGACAGTGTGGATCACAGTGTGAACGACAGTGTGGATCACAGTGTGAATGACAGTGTGGGTCACAGTCTGAACGACAATGTGGCTCACAGTGTGAATGACACTCTGAACGACAGTGTGGATCACAGTGTGAACGACAATGTGGATCACAGTGTGAATGACACTCTGAACGACAGTGTGGATCACAGAGTGAATGACAGTGTGAACGACAGTGTGGATCACAGAGTGAATGACAGTGTGAACGACAGTGTGGATCACAGTGTGAACGACGGTGTGGATCACAGTGTGAACGACAGTGTGGATCACAGTGTGAACGACAGTGTGGATCACAGTGTGAACGACAGTTTGCATCACAGTGTGAACGACAGTGTGGATCACAGTGTGAATGACAGTGTGAACAACAGTGTGAACGACAGTGTGTTTCACAGTGTGAATGACACTCTGAACGACAGTGTGGATCACAGAGTGAATGACAGTGTGAACGACAGTGTGGATCATAGTCTGAAAGACAGTGTGGATCACAGTGTGAATGACAGTGTGGCTCACAGTGTGAACGACAGTGTGGGTCACAGTGTGAACGACAGTGTGGGTCACAGTGTGAACGACAGTGTGGGTCACAGTGTTAACGACTGTGTGGGTCACAGTGTGAACGACAGTGCGGATTACAGTGTGAATGACTGTGGATCACAGTGTGAATGACTGTGGATCACAATGTGAAATACTGTGGATCACAGTGAGAACAACAGTGTGGATCACAGTGTGAATGACAGTGTGGATCACAGTGTGAATAACAGTGTGGATCACAGTGTGAACGACAGTGTGGATCACAATGTGAATGACACTCTGAACGACAGTGTGGATCACAGAGTGAATGACAGTGTGAACGACAATGTGGATCACAGTGTGAACGACAATGTGGATCACAGTGTGAACGACAGTGTGGATCACAGTGTGAACGACAGAGTGGATCACAGTGTGAACGACAGTGTGGATCACAGTGTGAACGACAGTGTGGGTCACAGTGTGAACGACAGTGTGGATCACAGTGTGAACGACGGTGTGGATCACAGTGTGAACGACAGTGTGGATCACAGTGTGAACGACAGTGTGGATCACAGTGTGAACGACAGTGTGAACGACCGTGTGAACGACTGTGTGGATCACAGTGTGGGTCACAGTGTGGATTACACTGTGAATGACTGTGGATCACAGTGTGAATGACTGTGGATCACAGTGAGAACAACAGTGTGGATCACAGTGTGAACGACAGTGTGGGTCACAGAGTGAATGACAGTGTGGATGACAGTGTGAATCACAGTCTGAACGACAGTGTGGATCACAGGGTGAACAACACTCTGAACGACAGTGTGGATCACAGTCTGAACGACAGTGTGGATCACCGTGTGAACGACAGTGTGAACGACAGTGTGGATCACAGTGTGAATGACAGTGTGGGTCACAGTGTGGATTACAGTGTCAATGACTGTGGATCACAGTGTGAATGACTGTGGATCACAGTGAGAACAACAGTGTGGATCACAGTGTGAACGACAGTGTGGATCACAGTGTGAACGACAGTGTGGATCTCAGTGAGAATGACACTCTGAACGACAGTGTGGGTCACAGAGTGAATGACAGTGTGGATGACAGTGTGAATCACAGTCTGAACGACAGTGTGGATCACAGGGTGAACAACACTCTGAACGACAGTGTGGATCACAGTCTGAACGACAGTGTGGATCACCGTGTGAACGACAGTGTGAACGACAGTGTGGATCACAGTGTGAATGACAGTGTGGGTCACAGTGTGGATTACAGTGTCAATGACTGTGGATCACAGTGTGAATGACTGTGGATCACAGTGAGAACAACAGTGTGGATCACAGTGTGAACGACAGTGTGGATCACAGTGTGAACGACGGTGTGGATCACAGTGTGAACGACAGTGTGGATCACAGTGTGAACGACAATGTGGATCACAGTGTGAATGACACTCTGAACGACAGTGTGGATCACAGAGTGAATGACAGTGTGAACGACAGTGTGGATCACAGTGTGAACGACGGTGTGGATCACAGTGTGAACGACAGTGGGGATCACAGTGTGAACGATAGTGAGGATCACAGTGTGAACGACACTCTGAACGACAGTGTGGATCACAGAGTGAATGACAGTGTGAACGACAGTGTGGATCACAGTGTGAATGACAGTGTGAATGACAGTGTGGGTCACAGTGTGAACGACAATGTGGCTCACAGTGTGAATGACACTCTGAACGACAGTGTGGATCACAGTGTGAACGACGGTGTGGATCACAGTGTGAACGACAGTGGGGATCACAGTGTGAACGACAGTGAGGATCACAGTGTGAATGACACTCTGAACGACAGTGTGGATCACAGAGTGAATGACATTGTGAACGACAGTGTGGATCACAGTGTGAACGACAGTGTGGATCAAAGTGTGAACGACAGTGTGGATCACAGTGTGAATGACAGTGTGAACAACAGTGTGAACGACAGTGTGTTTCACAGTGTGAATGACACTCTGAACGACAGTGTGGATCACAGTGTGAATGACAATGTGGATCACAGTGTGAATGACACTCTGAACGACAGTGTGGATCACAGAGTGAATGACAATGTGGATCACAGTGTGAATGACACTCTGAACGACAGTGTGGATCACAGAGTGAATGACAGTGTGAACGACAGTGTGGATCACAGTCTGAACGACAGTGTGGATCACAGTGTGAACGACAGTGTGGGTCACAGTGTGAACGACAGTGTGGGTCACAGTGTGAACGACAGTGTGGGTCACAGTGTGAACGACAGTGCGGATTACAGTGTGAATGACTGTGGATCACAGTGTGAATGACTGTGGATCACAATGTGAAATACTGTGGATCACAGTGAGAACAACAGTGTGGATCACAGTGTGAATGACAGTGTGGATCACAGTGTGAATACAGTGTGGATCACAGTGTGAATGACAGTGTGGATCACAATGTGAATGACACTCTGAACGACAGTGTGGATCACAGAGTGAATGACAGTGTGAACGACAATGTGGATCACAGTGTGAACGACAGTGTGGATCACAGTGTGAATGACAGTGTGGGTCACAGTGTGGATTACACTGTGAATGACTGTGGATCACAGTGTGAATGACTGTGGATCACAGTGTGAACGACAGAGTGGATCACAGTGTGAACGACAGTGTGGATCACAGTGTGAACGACAGTGTGGGTCACAGTGTGAACGACAGTGTGGATCACAGTGTGAACGACAGTGTGGGTCACAGTGTGAACGACAGTGTGGATCACAGTGTGAACGACGGTGTGGATCACAGTGTGAACGACGGTGTGGATCACAGTGTGAACGACAGTGTGGATCACAGTGTGAACGACAGTGTGAACGACAGTGTGAACGACAGTGTGAACGACAGTGTGAACGACAGTGTGAACGACAGTATGGATCACAGTGTGAATGACAGTGTGGGTCACAGTGTGGATTACACTGTGAATGACTGTGGATCACAGTGTGAATGACTGTGGATCACAGTGAGAACAACAGTGTGGATCACAGTGTGAACGACAGTGTGGATCACAGTGTGAATGACAGTGTGAATGACAGTGTGGGGCACAGAGTGAATGACAGTGTGGATGACAGTGTGAATCACAGTCTGAACGACAGTGTGGATCACAGGGTGAACAACACTCTGAACGACAGTGTGGATCACAATCTGAACGACAGTGTGGATCACCGTGTGAACGACAGTGTGAACGACAGTGTGGATCACAGTGTGAATGACAGTGTGGGTCACAGTGTGGATTACAGTGTCAATGACTGTGGATCACAGTGTGAATGACTGTGGATCACAGTGAGAACAACAGTGTGGATCACAGTGTGAACGACAGTGTGGATCACAATGTGAACGACTGTGTGGATCTCAGTGTGAATGACACTCTGAACGACAGTGTGGATCACAGAGTGAATGACAGTGTGAACGACAGTGTGGATCACAGTGTGAACGACGGTGTGGATCACAGTGTGAACGACAGTGTGGATCACAGTGTGAACGACAGTGTGGATGACAGTGTGAATGACACTCTGAACGACAGTGTGGATCACAGAGTGAATGACAGTGTGAACGACAGTGTGGATCACAGTGTGAACGACGGTGTGGATCACAGTGTGAACGACAGTGTGGATCACAGTGTGAACGACAGTGTGGATCACAGTGTGAACGACAGTGTGGATCACAGTCTGAACGACAGTGTGGATCACAGTCTGAACGACAGTGTGGATCACAGTGTGAACGGCAGTGTGAATGACAGTGTGGGTCACAGTCTGAACGACAATGTGGCTCACAGTGTGAATGACACTCTGAACGACAGTGTGGATCACAGAGTGAATGACAGTGTGGATCACAGTATGAACGACAATGTGGATCACAGTGTGAATGACACTCTGAACGACAGTGTGGATCACAGAGTGAATGACAGTGTGAACGACAGTGTGGATCACAGTGTGAACGACGGTATGGATCACAGTGTGAACGACAGTGTGGATCACAGTGTGAACGACAGTGTGGATCAGAGTGTGAACGACAGTGTGGATCACAGTGTGAACGACAGTGTGGATCACAGTGTGAACGACAGTGTGAACGACAGTGTGGACCACAGTGTGAATGACAGTGTGGATCACAGTGTGGATTACAGTGTGAATGACTGTGGATCACAGTGTGAATGACTGTGGATCACAGTGAGAACAACAGTGTGGATCACAGTGTGAACGACTGTGGATCACAGTGTGAACGACAGTGTGGATCACAGGGTGAATGACAGTGTGAATGACAGTGTGGGTCACAGTCTGAACGACAATGTGGCTCACAGTGTGAATGACACTCTGAACGACAGTGTGGATCACAGAGTGAATGACAATGTGGATGACAGTGTGAATCACAGTCTGAACGACAATGTGGATCACAGGGTGAACGACACTCTGAACGACAGTGTGGATCACAGAGTGAATGACAGTGTGGATCACAGTGTGAACGACAATGTGGATCACAGTGTGAATGACACTCTGAACGACAGTGTGGATCACAGAGTGAAAGACAGTCTGAACGACAGTGTGGATCACAGTGTGAACGACGGTGTGGATCACAGTGTGAACGACAGTGTGGATCACAGTGTGAACGACAGTGTGGATCACAGTGTGAATGACAGAGTGAATGACAGTGTGGGTCACAGTCTGAATGACAATGTGGCTCACAGTGTGAATGACACTCTGAACGACAGTGTGGATCACAGTGTGAACGACAGTGTGGATCACAGTGTGAACGACAATGTGGATCACAGTGTGAATGACACTTTGAACGACAGTGTGGATCACAGAGTGAATGACAGTGTGAACGACAGTGTGGATCACAGTGTGAACGACGGTGTGGATCACAGTGTGAACGACAGTGTGGATCACAGTGTGAACGACAGTGTGGATCACAGTGTGAACGACAGTGTGGATCACAGTGTGGATCACAGTGTGAATGACAGTGTGAACGACAGTGTGAACGACAGTGTGAACGACAGTGTGAATGACACTGTGAACGACAGTGTGGATCACAGTGTGAAAGACAGTGTGAACGACGATGTGGATATTATTCTGAACGACAGTGTGGATCACAGAGTGAATGACAATGTGGATCACAGTGTGAATGACACTTTGAACGACAGCGTGGATCACAGAGTGAATGACAGTGTGAACGACAGTGTGGGTCACAGTGTGAACGACAGTGTGGGTCACAGTGTGAACGACAGTGTGGGTCACAGTGTGAACGACAGTGTGGATAACAGTGTGAACGACGGTGTGGATCACAGTGTGAACGACAGTGTGGATCACAGTGTGAACGACAGTGTGGATCACAGTGTGAACGACAGTGTGGATCACAGTGTGAATGACAGTGTGGGTCACAGTGTGGATTACACTGTGAATGACTGTGGATCACAGTGTGAATGACTGTGGATCACAGTGAGAACAACAGTGTGGATCACAGTGTGAACGACAGTGTGGATCACAGAGTGAATGACAGTGTGGATCACAGTGTGAATGACAGTGTGAATGACAGTGGGGTCACAGAGTGAATGACAGTGTGGATGACAGTGTGAATCACAGTCTGAACGACAATGTGGATCACAGGGTGAACGACACTCTGAACGACAGTGTGGATCACAGTGTGAACGACAGTGTGGATCACAGTGTGAACGACAGTGTGGATCACAGTGTGAATGACAGCGTGGGTCACAGTGTGGATTACAGTGTGAATGACTGTGGATCACAGTGTGAATGACTGTGGATCACAGTGAGAACAACAGTGTGGATCACAGTGTGAACGACAGTGTGGATCACAGTGTGAACGACAGTGTGGATCACAGTGTGAATGACTGTGTGAATGACAGTGTGGGTCACAGTCTGAACGACAATGTGGCTCACAGTGTGAATGACACTCTGAACGACAGTGTGGATCACAGAGTGAATGACAGTGTGGATGACAGTGTGAATCACAGTCTGAACGACAGTGTGGATCACAGGGTGAACGACACTCTGAACGACAGTGTGGATCACAGAGTGAATGACAGTGTGGATCACAGAGTGAATGACAGTGTGGATCTCAGTGTGAACGACAGTGTGGATCACAGTGTGAATGACAGTGTGGGTCACAGTCTGAACGACAATGTGGCTCACAGTGTGAATGACACTCTGAACGACAGTGTGGATCACAGAGTGAATGACAGTGTGGATCACAGTGTGAATGACAGTGTGGATCACAGTGTGAACGACAATGTGGATCACAGTGTGAATGACACTTTGAACGACAGTGTGGATCACAGAGTGAATGACAGTGTGAACGACAGTGTGGATCACAGTGTGAACGACGGTGTGGATCACAGTGTGAACGACAGTGTGGATCACAGTGTGAACGACAGTGTGGATCACAGTGTGAATGACAGTGTGGATCACAGTGTGGATCACAGTGTGAATGACAGTGTGAACGACAGTGTGAACGACAGTGTGAACGACAGTGTGAATGACACTCTGAACGACAATGTGGATCACAGTGTGAATGACACTCTGAACGACAGTGTGGATCACAGAGTGAATGACAGTGTGAACGACAGTGTGGATCACAGTCTGAACGACAGTGTGGATCACAGTGTGAACGACAGTGTGGGTCACAGTGTGAACGACAGTGTGGGTCACAGTGTGAACGACAGTGTGGGTCACAGTGTGAACGACTGTGTGGGTCACAGTGTGAACGACTGTGTGGGTCACAGTGTGAACGACTGTGGATCACAGTGTGAATGACTGTGGATCACAATGTGAAATACTGTGGATCACAGTGAGAACAACAGTGTGGATCACAGTGTGAATGACAGTGTGGATCACAGTGTGGATCACAGTGTGAACGACAGTGTGGATCACAATGTGAATGACACTCTGAACGACAGTGTGGATCACAGAGTGAATGACAGTGTGAACGTCAGAGTGGATCACAGTGTGAACGACAGTGTGGATCACAGTGTGAACGACAGTGTGGATCACAGTGTGAACGATGGTGTGGATCACAGTGTGAACGACAGTGTGGATCACAGAGTGAACGACAGTGTGGATCACAGTGTGAACGACAGTGTGAACGACAGTGTGAACGACAGTGTGAACGACAGTGTGGATCACAGTGTGAATGACAGTGTGGGTCACAGTGTGGATTACACTGTGAATGACTGTGGATCACAGTGTGAATGACTGTGGATCACAGTGAGAACAACAGTGTGGATCACAGTGTGAACGACAGTGTGGATCACAGTGTGAATGACAGTGTGGATCACAGTGTGAATGACAGTGTGAACGACAGTGTGGGTCACAGTCTGAACGACAATATGGATCACAGTGTGAATGACACTCTGAACGACAGTGTGGATGACAGTGTGAATCACAGTCTGAACGACAGTGTGGATCACAGGGTGAACGACACTCTGAACGACAGTGTGGATCACAGAGTGAACGACAGTGTGGATAACAGTGTGAACGACAATGTGGATCACAGTGTGAATGACAGTGTGGATCACAGAGTGAATGACAGTGTGGATCACAGTGTGAACGACAGTGTGGATCACAGTGTGAACGACAGTGTGGATCACAGTGTGAACGACAGTGTGGATCACAGTGTGAACGACAGGGTGGATCACAGTGTGAACGACAGGGTGGATGACAGTGTGAATCACAGTCTGAACGACAGTGTGGATCACAGGGTGAACGACACTCTGAACGACAGTGTGGATCACAGAGTGAACGACAATGTGGATCACAGTGTGAATGACACTCTGAACGACAGTGCGGATCACAGAGTGTGTGACAGTGTGGATCACAGTGTGAACGACAGTGTGGATCACAGTGTGAACGACAGTGTGGATCACAGTGTGAATGACAGTGTGAACGACAGTGTGGATCACAGTGTGAATGACACTCTGAACGACAGTGTGGATCACAGTGTGAATGACAGTGTGAACGACAGTGTGGATCACAGTCTGAACGACAATGTGGATCACAGTGTGAATGACACCCTGAACGACAGTGTGGATCACAGAGTGAATGACAATGTGGATCACAGTGTGAATGACACTCTGAACGACAGTGTGGATCACAGAGTGAATGACAGTGTGAACAACAGTGTGGATCACAGTCTGAACGACAGTGTGAACGACAGTGTGGGTCTCAGTGTGAACGACAGTGTGGGTCACAGTGTGAACGACAGCGTGGGTCAAAGTGTGAACGACAGTGTGGGTCACAGTGTGAACGACTGTGTGGGTCACAGTGTGAACGACTGTGTGGGTCACAGTGTGAACGACAGTGCGGATTACATTGTGAATGACTGTGGATCACAATGTGAAATACTGTGGATCACAGTGAGAACAACAGTGTGGATCACAGTGTGAATGACAGTGTGGATCACAGTGTGAACGACAGTGTGGATCACAGTGTGAATGACACTCTGAACGACAGTGTGGATCACAGAGTGAATGACAGTGTGAACGACAGTGTGGATCACAGTCTGAACGACAATGTGGATCACAGTGTGAACGACAGTGTTGATCACAGTGTGAACGACAGAGTGGATCACAGTGTGAACGACAGTGTGGATCACAGTGTGAACGACAGAGTGGATCACAGTGTGAACGACAGTGTGGATCACAGTGTGAATGACAGTGTGAATGACAGTGTGAACGACAGTGTGGATCACAGTGTGAATGACACTCTGAACGACAGTGTGGATCACAGAGTGAATGACAGTGTGGATCACAGAGTGAACGACAGTGTGGATAACAGTGTGAACGACAATGTGGATCACAGTGTGAATGACACTCTGAATGACAGTGTGGATCACAGAGTGAACGACAGTGTGGATCAGAGTGTGAACGACAGTGTGGATCACAGTGTGAACGACAGTGTGGATCACAGTGTGAATAACAGTGTGGATCACAGAGTGAATGACAGTGTGGATGACGGTGTGAATCACAGTCTGAACGACAGTGTGGATCACAGGGTGAACGACACTCTGAACGACAGTGTGGATCACAGTGTGAACGACAGTGTGGATCACAGTGTGAACGACAGTGTGGATCACAGTGTGAACGACAGTGTGGATCACAGTGTGAATGACACTCTGAACGACAGTGCGGATCACAGAGTGTGTGACAGTGTGGATCACAGTGTGAACGACAGTGTGGATCACAGTGTGAACGACAGTGTGGATCACTGTGAACGACAGTGTGGATCACAGTGTGAATGACAGTGTGAACGACAGTGTGGATCACAGTGTGAATGACACTCTGAACGACAGTGTGGATCACAGTGTGAATGACAGTGTGAACGACAGTGTGGATCACAGTCTGAACGACAATGTGGATCACAGTGTGAATGACACCCTGAACGACAGTGTGGATCACAGAGTGAATGACAATGTGGATCACAGTGTGAATGACACTCTGAACGACAGTGTGGATCACAGAGTGAATGACAGTGTGAACGACAGTGTGGATCACAGTCTGAATGACAGTGTGAACGACAGTGTGGGTCTCAGTGTGAACGACAGTGTGGGTCACAATGTGAACGACAGTGTGGGTCAAAGTGTGAACGACAGTGTGGGTCACAGTGTGAACGACTGTGTGGGTCACAGTGTGAACGACTGTGTGGGTCACAGTGTGAACGACAGTGCGGATTACATTGTGAATGACTGTGGATCACAGTGTGAATGACTGTGGATCACAGTGTGAATGACACTCTGAACGACAGTGTGGATCACAGAGTGAATGACAGTGTGAACGACAGTGTGGATCACAGTCTGAATGACAGTGTGAACGACAGTGTGGGTCTCAGTGTGAACGACAGTGTGGGTCACAATGTGAACGACAGTGTGGTTCAAAGTGTGAACGACAGTGTGGGTCACAGTGTGAACGACTGTGTGGGTCACAGTGTGAACGACTGTGTGGGTCACAGTGTGAACGACAGTGCGGATTACATTGTGAATGACTGTGGATCACAATGTGAAATACTGTGGATCACAGTGACAACAACAGTGTGGATCACAGTGTGAACGACAATGTAGATCACAGTGTGAACGACAGTGTTGATCACAGTGTGAACGACAGAGTGGATCACAGTGTGAACGACAGTGTGGATCACAGTGTGAACGACAGTGTGGATCACAGTGTGAACGACAGAGTGGATCACAGTGTGAACGACAGTGTGGATCACAGTGTGAATGACAGTGTGAATGACAGTGTGAACGACAGTGTGAATGACACTCTGAACGACAGTGTGGATCACAGTGTGAACGACAGTGTGGATCACAGTCTGAAAGACAATGTGGATCACTGTGTGAATGACACCCTGAACGACAGTGTGGATCAAAGAGTGAATGACAATGTGGATCACAGTGTGAACGACAGTGTGGGTCAAAGTGTGAACGACAGTGTGGGTCACAGTGTGAACGACTGTGTGGGTCACAGTGTGAACGACTGTGTGGGTCACAGTGTGAACGACTGTGTGGGTCACAGTGTGAACGACAGTGCGGATTACAGTGTGAATGACTGTGGATCACAGTGTGAACGACAGTGTGGATCACAGTGTGAATGACACTCTGAACGACAGTGTGGATCACAGAGTGAATGACAGTGTGAACGACAGTGTGGATCACAGTCTGAACGACAATGTGGATCACAGTGTGAACGACAGTGTTGATCACAGTGTGAACGACAGAGTGGATCACAGTGTGAACGACAGTGTGGATCACAGTGTGAACGACAGAGTGGATCACAGTGTGAACGACAGTGTGGATCACAGTGTGAATGACAGTGTGAATGACAGTGTGAACGACAGTGTGGATCACAGTGTGAATGACACTCTGAACGACAGTGTGGATCACAGAGTGAATGACAGTGTGGATCACAGAGTGAACGACAGTGTGGATAACAGTGTGAACGACAATGTGGATCACAGTGTGAATGACACTCTGAATGACAGTGTGGATCACAGAGTGAACGACAGTGTGGATCAGAGTGTGAACGACAGTGTGGATCACAGTGTGAACGACAGTGTGGATCACAGTGTGAATAACAGTGTGGATCACAGAGTGAATGACAGTGTGGATGACGGTGTGAATCACAGTCTGAACGACAGTGTGGATCACAGGGTGAACGACACTCTGAACGACAGTGTGGATCACAGTGTGAACGACAGTGTGGATCACAGTGTGAACGACAGTGTGGATCACAGTGTGAACGACAGTGTGGATCACAGTGTGAATGACACTCTGAACGACAGTGCGGATCACAGAGTGTGTGACAGTGTGGATCACAGTGTGAACGACAGTGTGGATCACAGTGTGAACGACAGTGTGGATCACTGTGAACGACAGTGTGGATCACAGTGTGAATGACAGTGTGAACGACAGTGTGGATCACAGTGTGAATGACACTCTGAACGACAGTGTGGATCACAGTGTGAATGACAGTGTGAACGACAGTGTGGATCACAGTCTGAACGACAATGTGGATCACAGTGTGAATGACACCCTGAACGACAGTGTGGATCACAGAGTGAATGACAATGTGGATCACAGTGTGAATGACACTCTGAACGACAGTGTGGATCACAGAGTGAATGACAGTGTGAACGACAGTGTGGATCACAGTCTGAATGACAGTGTGAACGACAGTGTGGGTCTCAGTGTGAACGACAGTGTGGGTCACAATGTGAACGACAGTGTGGGTCAAAGTGTGAACGACAGTGTGGGTCACAGTGTGAACGACTGTGTGGGTCACAGTGTGAACGACTGTGTGGGTCACAGTGTGAACGACAGTGCGGATTACATTGTGAATGACTGTGGATCACAGTGTGAATGACTGTGGATCACAGTGTGAATGACACTCTGAACGACAGTGTGGATCACAGAGTGAATGACAGTGTGAACGACAGTGTGGATCACAGTCTGAATGACAGTGTGAACGACAGTGTGGGTCTCAGTGTGAACGACAGTGTGGGTCACAATGTGAACGACAGTGTGGTTCAAAGTGTGAACGACAGTGTGGGTCACAGTGTGAACGACTGTGTGGGTCACAGTGTGAACGACTGTGTGGGTCACAGTGTGAACGACAGTGCGGATTACATTGTGAATGACTGTGGATCACAATGTGAAATACTGTGGATCACAGTGACAACAACAGTGTGGATCACAGTGTGAACGACAATGTAGATCACAGTGTGAACGACAGTGTTGATCACAGTGTGAACGACAGAGTGGATCACAGTGTGAACGACAGTGTGGATCACAGTGTGAACGACAGTGTGGATCACAGTGTGAACGACAGAGTGGATCACAGTGTGAACGACAGTGTGGATCACAGTGTGAATGACAGTGTGAATGACAGTGTGAACGACAGTGTGAATGACACTCTGAACGACAGTGTGGATCACAGTGTGAACGACAGTGTGGATCACAGTCTGAAAGACAATGTGGATCACTGTGTGAATGACACCCTGAACGACAGTGTGGATCAAAGAGTGAATGACAATGTGGATCACAGTGTGAACGACAGTGTGGGTCAAAGTGTGAACGACAGTGTGGGTCACAGTGTGAACGACTGTGTGGGTCACAGTGTGAACGACTGTGTGGGTCACAGTGTGAACGACTGTGTGGGTCACAGTGTGAACGACAGTGCGGATTACAGTGTGAATGACTGTGGATCACAGTGTGAATGACTGTGGATCACAATGTGAATTACAGTGGATCACAGCGAGAACAACAGTGTGGATCACAGTGTGAACGACAATGTGGATCACAGTGTGAATGACACTTTGAACGACAGTGTGGATCACAGAGTGAATGACAGTGTGAACGACAGTGTGGATCACAGTGTGAACGACGGTGTGGATCACAGTGTGAACGACAGTGTGGATCACAGTGTGAACGACAGTGTGGATCACAGTGTGAATGACAGTGTGGATCACAGTGTGGATCACAGTGTGAATGACAGTGTGAACGACAGTGTGAACGACAGTGTGAACGACAGTGTGAATGACACTCTGAACGACAATGTGGATCACAGTGTGAATGACACTCTGAACGACAGTGTGGATCACAGAGTGAATGACAGTGTGAACGACAGTGTGGATCACAGTCTGAACGACAGTGTGGATCACAGTGTGAACGACAGTGTGGGTCACAGTGTGAACGACAGTGTGGGTCACAGTGTGAACGACAGTGTGGGTCACAGTGTGAACGACTGTGTGGGTCACAGTGTGAACGACTGTGTGGGTCACAGTGTGAACGACTGTGGATCACAGTGTGAATGACTGTGGATCACAATGTGAAATACTGTGGATCACAGTGAGAACAACAGTGTGGATCACAGTGTGAATGACAGTGTGGATCACAGTGTGGATCACAGTGTGAACGACAGTGTGGATCACAATGTGAATGACACTCTGAACGACAGTGTGGATCACAGAGTGAATGACAGTGTGAACGACAGTGTGGATCACAGTCTGAACGACAATGTAGAACACAGTGTGAACGACATTGTTGATCACAGTTTGAACGACAGAGTGGATCACAGTGTGAACGACAGTGTGGTTCACAGTGTGGGTCACAGTGTGAACGACTGTGTGGGTCACAGTGTGAACGACTGTGTGGGTCACAGTGTGAACGACAGTGCGGATTACAGTGTGAATGACTGTGGATCACAGTGTGAATGACTGTGGATCACAATGTGAAATACTGTGGATCACAGTGAGAACAACAGTGTGGATCACAGTGTGAATGACAGTGTGGATCACAGTCTGAACGACAGTGTGGATCACAGTGTGAACGACAGTGTGGATCACAGTGTGAATGACACTCTGAACGACAGTGTGGATCACAGAGTGAATGACAGTGTGAACGACAGTGTGGATCACAGTCTGAACGACAATGTGGATCACAGTGTGAACGACAGTGTTGATCACAGTGTGAACGACAGAGTGGATCACAGTGTGAACGACAGTGTGGATCACAGTGTGAATGACAGTGTGGATCACAGTGTGAACGACAGAGTGGATCACAGTGTGAACGACAGAGTGGATCACAGTGTGAACGACAGTGTGGATCACCGTGTGAATGACAGTGTGAACGACAGTGTGGATCACCGTGTGAATGACACTCTGAACGACAGTGTGGATCACAGTGTGAACGACAGTGTGGATCACAGTGTGAATGACAGTGTGAACGACAGTGTGGATCACAGTGTGAACGACAGTGTGGATCACAGTGTGGATCACAGTGTGAATGACACCCTGAACGACAGTGTGGATCACAGAGTGAATGACAATGTGGATCACAGTGTGAATGACACTCTGAACGACAGTGTGGATCACAGAGTGAATGACAGTGTGAACGACAGTGTGGATCACAGTCTGAACGACAGTGTGAACGACAGTATGGGTCGCAGTGTGAACGACAGTGTGGGTCACAGTGTGAACGACAGTGTGGGTCAAAGTGTGAACGACAGTGTGGGTCACAGTGTGAACGACTGTGTGGGTCACAGTGTGAACGACAGTGCGGATTACAGTCTGAATTACTGTGGATCACAGTGTGAATGACTGTGGATCACAATGTGAAATACTGTGGATCACAGTGAGAACAACAGTGTGGATCACAGTGTGAATGACAGTGTGGATCACAGTGTGAATAACAGTGTGGATCACAGTGTGAACGACAGTGTGGATCACAGTGTGAATGACACTCTGAACGACAGTGTGGATCACAGAGTGAATGACAGTGTGAACGACAGTGTGGATCACAGTCTGAACGGCAATGTGGATTACAGTGTGAACGACAGTGTTGATCACAGTGTGAACGACAGAGTGGATCACAGTGTGAACGACAGTGTGGATCACAGTGTGAACGACAGTGTGGATCACAGTGTGAACGACAGTGTGGATCACTGTCTGAACGACAGTGCGGATTACAGTCTGAATTACTGTGGATCACAGTGTGAATGACTGTGGATCACAATGTGAAATACTGTGGATCACAGTGAGAACAACAGTGTGGATCACAGTGTGAATGACAGTGTGGATCACAGTGTGAATAACAGTGTGGATCACAGTGTGAACAACAGTGTGGATCACAGTGTGAATGACACTCTGAACGACAGTGTGGATCACAGAGTGAATGACAGTGTGAACGACAGTGTGGATCACAGTCTGAACGGCAATGTGGATTACAGTGTGAACGACAGTGTTGATCACAGTGTGAACGACAGAGTGGATCACAGTGTGAACGACAGTGTGGATCACAGTGTGAACGACAGTGTGGATCACAGTGTGAACGACAGAGTGGATCACAGTGTGAACGACAGTGTGGATCACAGTGTGAACGACTGAGTGGGTCACAGTGTGAACGACAGTGTGGATCACAGTGTGAACGACAGTGTGGGACACAGTGTGAACGACTGTGTGGGTCACAGTGTGAATGACAGTGCGGATTACAGTGTGAATAACAGTGTGGATCACAGTGTGAATGACACTCTGAACGACAGTGTGGATCACAGTGTGAACGACAGTGTGGATCACAGTGAGAACGACAGTGTGGATCACAGTGTGAACGACAGTGTGGATCACAGTGTGAACGACAGTGTGGATCACAGTGTGAATAACAGTGTGGATCACAGAGTGAATGACAGTGTGGATGACAGTGTGAATCACAGTCTGAACGACAGTGTGGATCACAGGGTGAACGACACTCTGAACGACAGTGTGGATCACAGAGTGAACGACAGTGTGGATCACAGAGTGAACGACAGTGTGGATCACAGTGTGAACGACAGTGTGGATCACAGTCTGAACGACAGTGTGGATCACAGGGTGAACGACACTCTGAACGACAGTGTGAATCACAGAGTGTATGACAGTGTGGATCACAGTGTGAACGACAGTGTGGATCACAGTGTGAACGACAGTGTGGATCACAGTGTGAATGACAGTGTGAACGACAGTGTGGATGACAGTGTGAATGACACTCTGAACGACAGTTTGCATCACAGTGTGAATGACAGTGTGAACGACAGTGTGGATCACAGTCTGAACGACAATGTGGATCACAGTGTGAATGACACCCTGAACGACAGTGTGGATCACAGAGTGAATGACAATGTGGATCACAGTGTGAATGACACTCTAAACGACAGTGTGGATCACAGAGTGAATGACAGTGTGAACGACAGTGTGGATCACAGTCTGAACGACAGTGTGAACGACAGTGTGGGTCTCAGTGTGAACGACAGTGTGGGTCACAGTGTGAACGACAGTGTGGGTCAAAGTGTGAACGACAGTGTGGGTCAAAGTGTGAACGACAGTGTGGGTCACAGTGTGAACGACTGTGTGGGTCACAGTGTGAACGACTGTGTGGGTCACAGTGTGAACGACAGTGCGGATTACATTGTGAATGACTGTGGATCACAGTGTGAATGACTGTGGATCACAATGTGAAATACTGTGGATCACAGTGAGAACGACAGTGTGGATCACAGTGTGAACGACAGTGTGGATCACAGTGTGAATGACACTCTGAACGACAGTGTGGATCACAGAGTGAATGACAGTGTGAACGACAGTGTGGATCACAGTGTGAACGACAGTGTGGATCACAGTGTGAACGACAGAGTGGATTACAGTGTGAACGACAGTGTGGATCACAGTGTGAACGACAGTGTGGATCACAGTGTGAACGACTGTGTGGGTCACAGTGTGAACGACAGTGTGGATCACAGTGTGAACGACAGTGTGGATCACAGTGTGAATGACAGAGTGGATCACAGTGTGAATGACACTCTGAACGACAGTGTGGATCACAGTGTGAACGACAGTGTGGATCACAGTCTGAACGACAATGTGGATCACTGTGTGAATGACACCCTGAACGACAGTGTGGATCACAGTGTGAATGACACTCTGAACGACAGTGTGGATCAAAGAGTGAATGACAATGTGGATCACAGTGTGAATGACACTCTGAACGACAGTGTGGATCACAGAGTGAATGACAGTGTGAACGACAGTGTGGATCACAGTCTGAACGACAGTGTGAACGACAGTGTGGGTCGCAGTGTGAACGACAGTGTGGGTCACAGTGTGAACGACAGTGTGGGTCACAGTGTTAACGACAGTGTGGGTCACAGAGTGAACGACTGTGTGGGTCACAGTGTGAACGACTGTGTGGGTCACAGTGTGAACGACAGTGCAGATTACAGTGTGAATGACTGTGGATCACAGTGTGAATGACTGTGGATCACAATGTGAAATACTGTGGATCACAGTGAGAACAACAGTGTGGATCACAGTGTGAATGACAGTGTGGATCACAGTCTGAACGACAGTGTGGATCACAGTGTGAACGACAGTGTGGATCACAGTGTGAATGACACTCTGAACGACAGTGTGGATCACAGAGTGAATGACAGTGTGAACGACAGTGTGGATCACAGTCTGAACGACAATGTGGATCACAGTGTGAACGACAGTGTTGATCACAGTGTGAATGACAGAGTGGATCACAGTGTGAACGACAGTGTGGATCACAGTGTGAATGACAGTGTGGATCACAGTGTGAACGACAGAGTGGATCACAGTGTGAACGACAGAGTGGATCACAGTGTGAACGACAGTGTGGATCACAGTGTGAATGACAGTGTGGATCACAGTGTGAATGACAGTGTGAACGACAGTGTGGATCACAGTGTGAATGACACTCTGAACGACAGTGTGGATCACAGTGTGAATGACAGTGTGAACGACAGTGTGGATCACCGTGTGAATGACACTCTGAACGACAGTGTGGATCACAGTGTGAACGACAGTGTGGATCACAGTGTGAACGACAGTGTGGATCACAGTGTGAATGACAGTGTGAACGACAGTGTGGATCACAGTGTGAACGACAGTGTGGATCACAGTGTGAATGACACCCTGAACGACAGTGTGGATCACAGACTGAATGACAATGTGGATCACAGTGTGAATGACACTCTGAACGACAGTGTGGATCACAGAGTGAATGACAGTGTGAACGACAGTGTGGATCACAGTCTCAACGACAGTGTGAACGACAGTATGGGTCGCAGTGTGAACGACAGTGTGGGTCACAGTGTGAACGACAGTGTGGGTCACAGTGTGAACGACAGTGTGGGTCAAAGTGTGAACGACAGTGTGGGTCACAGTGTGAACGACTGTGTGGGTCACAGTGTGAACGACTGTGTGGGTCACAGTGTGAACGACAGTGCGGATTACAGTCGGAATTACTGTGGATCACAGTGTGAATGACTGTGGATCACAATGTGAAATACTGTGGATCACAGTGAGAACAACAGTGTGGATCACAGTGTGAATGACAGTGTGGATCACAGTGTGAATAACAGTGTGGATCACAGTGTGAACGACAGTGTGGATCACAGAGTGAATGACAGTGTGAACGACAGTGTGGATCACAGTCTGAACGACAATGTGGATCACAGTGTGAACGACAGTGTTGATCACAGTGTGAATGACAGAGTGGATCACAGTGTGAACGACAGTGTGGATCACAGTGTGAATGACAGTGTGGATCACAGTGTGAACGACAGAGTGGATCACAGTGTGAACGACAGAGTGGATCACAGTGTGAACGACAGTGTGGATCACAGTGTGAATGACAGTGTGGATCACAGTGTGAATGACAGTGTGAACGACAGTGTGGATCACAGTGTGAATGACACTCTGAACGACAGTGTGGATCACAGTGTGAATGACAGTGTGAACGACAGTGTGGATCACCGTGTGAATGACACTCTGAACGACAGTGTGGATCACAGTGTGAACGACAGTGTGGATCACAGTGTGAACGACAGTGTGGATCACAGTGTGAATGACAGTGTGAACGACAGTGTGGATCACAGTGTGAACGACAGTGTGGATCACAGTGTGAATGACACCCTGAACGACAGTGTGGATCACAGACTGAATGACAATGTGGATCACAGTGTGAATGACACTCTGAACGACAGTGTGGATCACAGAGTGAATGACAGTGTGAACGACAGTGTGGATCACAGTCTCAACGACAGTGTGAACGACAGTATGGGTCGCAGTGTGAACGACAGTGTGGGTCACAGTGTGAACGACAGTGTGGGTCACAGTGTGAACGACAGTGTGGGTCAAAGTGTGAACGACAGTGTGGGTCACAGTGTGAACGACTGTGTGGGTCACAGTGTGAACGACTGTGTGGGTCACAGTGTGAACGACAGTGCGGATTACAGTCTGAATTACTGTGGATCACAGTGTGAATGACTGTGGATCACAATGTGAAATACTGTGGATCACAGTGAGAACAACAGTGTGGATCACAGTGTGAATGACAGTGTGGATCACAGTGTGAATAACAGTGTGGATCACAGTGTGAACGACAGTGTGGATCACAGTGTGAATGACTGTGGATCACAATGTGAAATACTGTGGATCACAGTGAGAACGACAGTGTGGATCACAGTGTGAACGACAGTGTGGATCACAGTGTGAATGACACTCTGAACGACAGTGTGGATCACAGAGTGAATGACAGTGTGAACGACAGTGTGGATCACAGTGTGAACGACAGTGTGGATCACAGTGTGAACGACAGAGTGGATTACAGTGTGAACGACAGTGTGGATCACAGTGTGAACGACAGTGTGGATCACAGTGTGAACGACTGTGTGGGTCACAGTGTGAACGACAGTGTGGATCACAGTGTGAACGACAGTGTGGATCACAGTGTGAATGACAGAGTGGATCACAGTGTGAATGACACTCTGAACGACAGTGTGGATCACAGTGTGAACGACAGTGTGGATCACAGTCTGAACGACAATGTGGATCACTGTGTGAATGACACCCTGAACGACAGTGTGGATCACAGTGTGAATGACACTCTGAACGACAGTGTGGATCAAAGAGTGAATGACAATGTGGATCACAGTGTGAATGACACTCTGAACGACAGTGTGGATCACAGAGTGAATGACGGTGTGAACGACAGTGTGGATCACAGTCTGAACGACAGTGTGAACGACAGTGTGGGTCGCAGTGTGAACGACAGTGTGGGTCACAGTGTGAACGACAGTGTGGGTCACAGTGTTAACGACAGTGTGGGTCACAGAGTGAACGACTGTGTGGGTCACAGTGTGAACGACTGTGTGGGTCACAGTGTGAACGACAGTGCGGATTACAGTGTGAATGACTGTGGATCACAGTGTGAATGACTGTGGATCACAATGTGAAATACTGTGGATCACAGTGAGAACAACAGTGTGGATCACAGTGTGAATGACAGTGTGGATCACAGTCTGAACGACAGTGTGGATCACAGTGTGAACGACAGTGTGGATCACAGTGTGAATGACACTCTGAACGACAGTGTGGATCACAGAGTGAATGACAGTGTGAACGACAGTGTGGATCACAGTCTGAACGACAATGTGGATCACAGTGTGAACGACAGTGTTGATCACAGTGTGAATGACAGAGTGGATCACAGTGTGAACGACAGTGTGGATCACAGTGTGAATGACAGTGTGGATCACAGTGTGAACGACAGAGTGGATCACAGTGTGAACGACAGAGTGGATCACAGTGTGAACGACAGAGTGGATCACAGTGTGAACGACAGTGTGGATCACAGTGTGAATGACAGTGTGGATCACAGTGTGAATGACAGTGTGAACGACAGTGTGGATCACAGTGTGAATGACACTCTGAACGACAGTGTGGATCACAGTGTGAATGACAGTGTGAACGACAGTGTGGATCACCGTGTGAATGACACTCTGAACGACAGTGTGGATCACAGTGTGAACGACAGTGTGGATCACAGTGTGAACGACAGTGTGGATCACAGTGTGAATGACAGTGTGAACGACAGTGTGGATCACAGTGTGAACGACAGTGTGGATCACAGTGTGAATGACACCCTGAACGACAGTGTGGATCACAGACTGAATGACAATGTGGATCACAGTGTGAATGACACTCTGAACGACAGTGTGGATCACAGAGTGAATGACAGTGTGAACGACAGTGTGGATCACAGTCTCAACGACAGTGTGAACGACAGTATGGGTCGCAGTGTGAACGACAGTGTGGGTCACAGTGTGAACGACAGTGTGGGTCACAGTGTGAACGACAGTGTGGGTCAAAGTGTGAACGACAGTGTGGGTCACAGTGTGAACGACTGTGTGGGTCACAGTGTGAACGACTGTGTGGGTCACAGTGTGAACGACAGTGCGGATTACAGTCTGAATTACTGTGGATCACAGTGTGAATGACTGTGGATCACAATGTGAAATACTGTGGATCACAGTGAGAACAACAGTGTGGATCACAGTGTGAATGACAGTGTGGATCACAGTGTGAATAACAGTGTGGATCACAGTGTGAACGACAGTGTGGATCACAGTGTGAATGACACTCTGAACGACAGTGTGGATCACAGAGTGAATGACAGTGTGAACGACAGAGTGGATCACAGTGTGAACGACAGTGTGGATTACAGTGTGAACGACAGTGTTGATCACAGTGTGAACGACAGAGTGGATCACAGTGTGAACGACAGTGTGGATCACAGTGTGGATCACAGCGTGAACGACAGAGTGGATCACAGTGTGAACGACAGTGTGGATCACAGTGTGAACGACTGTGTGGGTCACAGTGTGAACGACAGTGTGGATCACAGTGTGAACGACAGTGTGGATCACAGTGTGAATGACAGAGTGGATCACAGTGTGAACGACAGTGTGGATCACAGAGTGAGTGACAGTGTGAACGACAGTGTGGGTCACAGTGTGAACGACAGTGTGGGTCACAGTGTGAACGACTGTGTGGGTCACAGTGCGAATGACAGTGCAGATTACTATGTGAATAACAGTGTGGATCACAGTGTGAATGACACTCTGAACGACAGTGTGGATCACAGAGTGAATGGCAGTGTGAACGACAGTGTGGGTCACAGTGTGAACGACAATGTGGATCACAGTGTGAACGACAGTGTTGATCACAGTGTGAACGACAGAGTGGATCACAGTGTGAACGACAGTGTGGATCACAGTGTGAATGACAGTGTGGATCACAGTGTGAACGACAGAATGGATCACAGTGTGAACGACAGTGTGAACGACAGTGTGGGTCACAGTGTGAACGACAGTGTGGGTCACAGTGTGAACGACAGTGTGGGTCACAGTGTGAACGACAGTGTGGATCACAGTGAGAACGACAGTGTGGATCACAGTGTGAACGACAGTGTGGATCACAGTGTGAACGACTGTGTGGGTCACAGTGTGAACGACTGTGTGAACGACAGTGTGGGTCACAGTCTGAATGACAATGTGGATCACAGTGTGAATGACTCTCTGAACGACAGTGTGGATCACAGAGTGAATGACAGTGTGGATGACAGTGTGAATCACAGTCTGAACGACTGTGTGGATCACAGGGTGAACGACACTCTGAACGACAGTATGGATCACAGAGTGAATGACAGTGTGGATCACAGTGTGAACGACAATGTGGATCACAGTGTGAATGACACTCTGAACGACAGTGTGGATCACAGAGTGAATGACAGTGTGAACGACAGTGTGGATCACAGTGTGAACGACAGTGTGGATCACAGTGTGAACGACAGTGTGGATCACAGTGTGAACGACAGTGTGGATCACAGTGTGAATAACAGTGTGGATCACAGAGTGAATGACAGTGTGGATGACAGTGTGAATCACAGTCTGAACGACAGTGTGTATGACAGGGTGAACGACAGTGTGGGTCACAGTGTGAACGACTGTGTGGGTCACTGTGTGAACGACTGTGTGGGTCACAGTGTGAACGACTGTGTGGGTCACAGTGTGAACGACTGTGTGGGTCACAGTGTGAACGACTGTGTGGGTCACAGTGTGAATGACAGTGCGGATTACAGTGTGAATGACTGTGGATCACAGTGTGAAATACTGTGGATCACAGTGAGAACGACAGTGTGGATCACAGTGTGAACGACAGTGTGGATCACAGTGTGAACGACAGTGTGGATCACAGTGTGAACGACTGTGTGGTTCACAGTGTGAACGACTGTGTGAACAACAGTGTGGGTCACAGTCTGAACGACAATGTGGATCACAGTGTGAATGACACTCTGAACGACAGTGTGGTTCACAGAGTGAATGACAGTGTGGATGACAGTGTGAATCACAGTCTGAACGACAGTGTGAACGACAGTGTGGGTCGCAGTGTGAATGACAATGTGGATCACAGAGTGAACGACAGTGTGGATCACAGAGTGAATGACAATGTGGATCACAGTGTGAACGACAATGTGGATCACACTGTGAATGACACTCTGAACGACAGTGTGGAACACAGTGTGAATGACACTCTGAACGACAGTGTGAATGACAGTGTGAACGACAGTGTGGATCACAGTCTGAACAACAGTGTGGATCACAGAGTGAAGGACAGTGTGAACGACAGTGTGGATCACAGTCTGAACGACAGTGTGGGTCGCAGTGTGAACGACAGTGTGGGTCGCAGTGTGAACGACAGTGTGGGTCACAGTGTGAACGACAGTGTGGGTCACAGTGTGAACGACTGTGTGGGTCACAGTGTGAATGACACTCTGAACGACAGTGTGGATCACAGAGTGAATGACAGTGTGAACGACAGTGTGGATCACAGTGTGAACGACGGTGTGGATCACAGTGTGAACGACAGTGTGGATCACAGTGTGAACGACAGTGTGGATCACAGTGTGAACGACAGTGTGGATCACAGTGTGAACGACAGTGTGGATCGCAGTGTGAATGACAGTGTGGATCGCAGTGTGAACTACAGTGTGGATCACAGTGTGAATGACAGTTTGGATCCCAGTGTGAATGACAGTGTGAACGACAGTGTGGATCACAGTGTGATTGACACTCTGAACGACAGTGTGGATTAACAGTGTGAATGACAGTGTGAACGACAGTGTGGATCACAGTCTGAATGTCAGTGTGGATCACAGAGCGAATGACAATGTGGATCACAGTGTGAATGACACTCTGAACGACAGTGTGGATCACAGAGTGAATGACAGTGTGAACGACAGTGTGGGTCGCAGTGTGAACGACAGTGTGGGTCGCAGTGTGAACGACAGTGTGGGTCACAGTGTGAACGACAGTGTGGGTCACAGTGTGAACGACTGTGTGGGTCACAGTGTGAACGACTGTGTGGGTCACAGTGTGAACGACTGTGTGGGTCACAGTGTGAACGACAGTGCGGATTACTGTGTGAATGACTGTGGATCACAGTGTGAATGACTGTAGATCACAATGTGAAATACTGTGGATCACAGTGAGAACAACAGTGTGGATCACAGTGTTAATGACAGTGTGGATCACAGTGTGAATAACAGTGTGGATCACAGTGTGAATAACAGTGTGGATCACAGTGTGAACGACAGTGTGGATCACAGTGTGAATGACACTCTGAACGACAGTGTGGATCACAGAGTGAATGGCAGTGTGAACGACAGTGTGGGTCACAGTGTGAACGACAATGTGGATCACAGTGTGAACGACAGTGTTGATCACAGTGTGAACGACAGAGTGGATCACAGTGTGAACGACAGTGTGGATCACAGTGTGAATGACTTGTGTGGATCACAGTGTGAACGACAGAGTGGATCACAGTGTGAACGACAGTGTGAACAACAGTGTGGGTCACAGTGTGAACGACAGTGTGGGTCACAGTGTGAACGACAGTGTGGGTCACAGTGTGAACGACAGTGTGGATCACAGTGTGAACGACAGTGTGGATCACAGTGTGAACGACAGAGTGGATCACAGTGTGAACGACAGTGTGGATCACAGTGTGAACGACAGTGTGGATCACAGTGTGAACGACTGTGTGGGTCACAGTGTGAACGACTGTGTGGGTCACAGTGTGAACGACTGTGTGGGTCACAGCGTGAACGACAGTGCGGATTACAGTGTGAATGACTGTGGATAACAATGTGAAATACTGTGGATCACAGTGAGAACGACAGTGTGGATCACAGTTTGAATGACAGTGTGGATCACAGTGTGAATGACAGCGTGGATTACAGTGTGAATGACTGTAGATCACAGTGTGAATGACTGTGGATCACAGTGTGAATGACTGTGGATCACAATGTGAAATACTGTGGATCACAGTGAGAACGACAGTGTGGATCACAGTGTGAACGACAGTGTGGATCACAGTGTGAACGACTGTGTGGGTCACAGTGTGAACGACTGTGTGGGTCACAGTGTGAACGACAGTGCGGATTACAGTGTGAATGACTGTGGATAACAATGTGAAATACTGTGGATCACAGTGAGAACGACAGTGTGGATCACAGTTTGAATGACAGTGTGGATCACAGTGTGAATGACAGCGTGGATCACAGTGTGAATGACAGTGTGGATCACAGTGTGAATGAGAGTGTGGATCACAGTCTGAATGACAATGTGGATCACAGTGTGAACGACAGTGTGGATCACAGTGTGAACGACAGTGTGGATCACAGTGTGAACAACAGTGTTGATCACAGTGTGAATCACAGAGTGGATCACAGTGTGAATGACAGTGTGGATCACAGTGTGAACGACAGTGTGGATCACAGTGTGAATGACAGAGTGGATCATAGTCTGAATGACAGTGTGAATGACAGTGTGGATCACAGTGTGAATGACAGTGTGGATCACAGTGTGAACGAGAATGTGGATCACAGTGTGAATGACTGTGGATCACAGCGTGAATGACAGTGTGAATGACAGTGTGGATCACAGTGTGGATCACAGTGTGGATCACAGTGTGGATCACAGTGTGGATCACAGTGTGGATCACAGTATGAATCACAGTGTGAATCACTGTGAATGACAGAGCGAATGAGTGTGGATCACAGTGTGAATGGCAGTGTGGATCACAGTGTGAATGACTGTAGATCACAGTGTGGATCACTGTGAATGACTGTGGATCACAGTGTGAATGACAGTGTGGATCACAGTGTGAATGACTGTGAATGACAGTGTGGATCACAGTGTGAATAACACTGTGAATGACTGTGAATGACTGTGTGAATGACAGTGTGAATGACAGTGTGGATCACAGTGTGGTTCACAGTGTGAATCACAGTGTGAATCACTGTGAATGACAGAGCGAATGAGTGTGGATCACAGTGTGAATGGCAGTGTTGATCACAGTGTGAATGACTGTGGATCACAGTGTGAATGACAGTGTGGTTCACAGTGTGAATGATTGTCGATCACAGTGTGAACGACAGTGTGAATGATGGTGTGGATCACAGTGTGAATGACAGTGTGAATGACAGTCTGAATGACAGTGTGAATGACATTGTGAATGACATTGTGAATGACAGTCTGGATCACAGTGTGAATGACAGTGTGAATGACATTGTGAATGACTGTGAATGACAGTGTGAATGACTGTGAATGACATTGTGAATGACAGTGTGGATCACAGTGTGAATGACAGTGTGGATCACAGTCTGAATGACAGTGTGGATCACAGTCTGAACGACAGTGTGGATGACAGGGTGAATGGCTGTGGATCACAGTGTGAAAGACTGTGGATCACAGTGTGAATGACAGTGTGGATCACAGTGTGATGACAATGTGGATCACAGTGTGAATGACAATGTGGATCACAGTGTGAATGACTGTGTGGGTCACATTGTAAATGACTGTAGATCACAGTGTGAATGTCAGTGTGGGTCACAGTGTGAATGACTGTAGATGACAGTGTGGGTCACAGTGTGAATGACAGTGTGGATCACAGTGTGAATGACTGTGGATCACAGTGTGAATGACAGTGTGGGTCACAGTGTGAATGACAGTGTGGATCACAGTGTGAATGACTGTGGATCACAGTGTGAACGACAGTGTGGATCACAGTGTGAATGACAGAGTGGATCACAGTCTGAATGACAGTGTGAATGACAGTGTGAATGACAGTGTGGATCACAGTGTGAATGACAGTCTGAATGACAGTGTGGATCACAGTGTGAATGACAGTGTGGATCACAGTGTGAACGAGAATGTGGATCACAGTGTGAATGACTGTGGATCACAGCGTGAATGACAGTGTGAATGACAGTGTGAATCACAGTGTGGATCACAGTGTGGATCACAGTGTGAATCACTGTGAATGACAGAGCGAATGAGTGTGGATCACAGTGTGAATGGCAGTGTGGATCACAGTGTGAATGACTGTAGATCACAGTGTGGATCACTGTGAATGACTGTGGATCACAGTGTGAATGACAGTGTGGATCACAGTGTGAATGACTGTGAATGACAGTGTGGATCACAGTGTGAATAACACTGTGAATGACTGTGGATCACAGTGTGAATGACAGTGTGAATGACAGTGTGGATCACAGTGTGGTTCACAGTGTGAATCACAGTGTGAATCACTGTGAATGACAGAGCGAATGAGTGTGGATCACACTGTGAATGGCAGTGTTGATCACAGTGTGAATGACTGTGTGGATCACAGTGTGAATGATTGTCGATCACAGTGTGAACGACAGTGTGAATGATGGTGTGGATCACAGTGTGAATGACAGTGTGAATGACAGTCTGAATGACAGTGTGAATGACATTGTGAATGACATTGTGAATGACAGTCTGGATCACAGTGTGAATGACAGTGTGGATCACAGTTTGAATGACAGCCTGAATGACAGTATGGATCACAGTCTGAATGACAGTGTGGATCACAGAGTGAATGACAGTGTGAATGACATTGTGAATGACTGTGAATGACATTGTGAATGACTGTGAATGACATTGTGAATGACAGTGTGGATCACAGTGTGAATGACAGTGTGGATCACAGTCTGAATGACAGTCTGAATGACAGTGTGGATCACAGTCTGAACGACAGTGTTGATGACAGGGTGAATGGCTGTGGATCACAGTGTGAAAGACTGTGGATCACAGTGTGAATGACAGTGTGGATCACAGTGTGATGACAATGTGGATCACAGTGTGAATGACAATGTGGATCACAGTGTGAATGACTGTGTGGGTCACATTGTAAATGACTGTAGATCACAGTGTGAATGTCAGTGTGGGTCACAGTGTGAATGACTGTAGATGACAGTGTGAATGACAGTGTGGGTCACAGTGTGAATGACAGTGTGGATCACAGTGTGAATGACTGTGGATCACAGTGTGAATGACAGTGTGGATCACAGTGTGAATGACAGTGTGGATCACAGTGTGAATGAGAGTGTAGATCACAGTCTGAACGACAGTGTGGATCACAGTGTGAACGACAGTGTGGATCACAGTGTGAACGACAGTGTGGATCACAGTATGAACGACAGTGTGGATCACAGTATGAACGACAGAGTGGATCACAGTGTGAATGACAGAGTGGATCACAGTGTGATTGACAGTGTGGATCACAGTGTGATTGACAGTGTGGATCACAGTGTGATTGACAGTGTGGATCACAGTGTGAACGACAGTGTGGATCACTGTGTGAACGACAGTGTGGATCACAGTCTGAATGACAGTGTGAATGACAGTGTGAATGACAGTGTGGATCACAGTGTGAATGACAGTCTGAATGACAGTGTGGATCACAGTCTGAATGACTGTGGATCACAGTGTGAATGACAGTGTGGATCACAGTGTGAATGACAGTGTGGATCACAGTGTGAATGAGAGTGTAGATCACAGTCTGAACGACAATGTGGATCACAGTGTGAACGACAGTGTGGATCACAGTGTGAACGACAGTGTGGATCACAGTATGAACGACAGTGTGGATCACAGTATGAACGACAGAGTGGATCACAGTGTGAATGACAGAGTGGATCACAGTGTGATTGACAGTGTGGATCACAGTGTGATTGACAGTGTGGATCACAGTGTGAACGACAGTGTGGATCACTGTGTGAACGACAGTGTGGATCACAGTGTGAATGACAGTGTGGATCACAGTCTGAATGACAGTGTGAATGACAGTGTGGATCACAGTGTGAATGACAGTCTGAATGACAGTGTGGATCACAGTGTGAATGACAGTGTGGATCACAGTGTGAATGAGAGTGTAGATCACGTCTGAACGACAATGTGGATCACAATGTGAACGACAGTGTGGAACACAGTGTGAACGACAGTGTGGATCGCAGTGTGAACGACAGTGTGGATCACAGTGTGAACGAGAATGTGGATCACAGTGTGAATGACTGTGGATCACAGCGTGAATGACAGTGTGAATGACAGTGTGGATCACAGTGTGGATCACAGTGTGGATCACAGTGTGAATCACAGTGTGAATCACTGTGAATGACAGAGCGAATGAGTGTGGATCACAGTGTGAATGGCAGTGTGGATCACAGTGTGAATGACTGTAGATCACAGTGTGGATCACTGTGAATGACTGTGGATCACAGTGTGAATGACAGTGTGGATCACAGTGTGAATGACTGTGAATGACAGTGTGCATCACAGTGTGAATAACACTGTGAATGACTGTGGATCACAGTGTGAATGACAGTGTGGTTCACAGTGTGAATGATTGTCGATCACAGTGTGAACGACAGTGTGAATGATGGTGTGGATCACAGTGTGAATGACAGTCTGAATGACAGTCTGAATGACAGTGTGAATGACATTGTGAATGACATTGTGAATGACAGTCTGGATCACAGTGTGAATGACAGTGTGGATCACAGTTTGAATGACAGCCTGAATGACAGTATGGATCACAGTCTGAATGACAGTGTGGATCACAGAGTGAATGACAGTGTGAATGACATTGTGAATGACTGTGAATGACAGTGTGAATGACTGTGAATGACATTGTGAATGACAGTGTGGATCACAGTGTGAATGACAGTGTGGATCACAGTCTGAATGACAGTCTGAATGACAGTGTGGATCACAGTCTGAACGACAGTGTGGATGACAGGGTGAATGGCTGTGGATCACAGTGTGAAAGACTGTGGATCACAGTGTGAATGACAATGTGGATCACAGTGTGAATGACTGTGTGGGTCACATTGTAAATGACTGTAGATCACAGTGTGAATGTCAGTGTGGGTCACAGTGTGAATGACTGTAGATGACAGTGTGAATGACAGTGTGGGTCACAGTGTGAATGACAGTGTGGATCACAGTGTGAATGACTGTGGATCACAGTGTGAATGACAGTGTGGGTCACAGTGTGAATGACAGTGTGGATCACAGTGTGAATGACTGTGGATCACAGTGTGAACGACAGTGTGGATCACAGTGTGAACGACAGTGTGGATCACAGTGTGAATGACAGAGTGGATCACAGTCTGAATGACAGTGTGAATGACAGTGTGGATCACAGTGTGAATGACAGTCTGAATGACAGTGTGGATCACAGTGTGAATGACAGTGTGGATCACAGTGTGAACGAGAATGTGGATCACAGTGTGAATGACTGTGGATCACAGCGTGAATGACAGTGTGAATGACAGTGTGGATCACAGTGTGGATCACAGTGTGAATCACTGTGAATGACAGAGCGAATGAGTGTGGATCACAGTGTGAATGGCAGTGTGGATCACAGTGTGAATGACTGTAGATCACAGTGTGGATCACTGTGAATGACTGTGGATCACAGTGTGAATGACAGTGTGGATCACAGTGTGAATAACACTGTGAATGACTGTGGATCACAGTGTGAATGACAGTGTGAATGACAGTGTGGATCACAGTGTGGTTCACAGTGTGGTTCACAGTGTGAATCACAGTGTGAATCACTGTGAATGACAGAGCGAATGAGTGTGGATCACAGTGTGAATGGCAGTGTTGATCACAGTGTGAATGACTGTGGATCACAGTGTGAATGACAGTGTGGATCACAGTGTGAATGATTGTTGATCACAGTGTGAACGACAGTGTGAATGATGGTGTGGATCACAGTGTGAATGACAGTGTGAATGGCAGTCTGAATGACAGTGTGAATGACATTGTGAATGACATTGTGAATGACAGTCTGGATCACAGTGTGAATGACAGTGTGGATCACAGTTTGAATGACAGCCTGAATGACAGTATGGATCACAGTCTGAATGACAGTGTGGATCACAGAGTGAATGACAGTGTGAATGACATTGTGAATGACTGTGAATGACATTGTGAATGACAGTGTGGATCACAGTGTGAATGACAGTGTGGATCACAGTCTGAATGACAGTCTGAATGACAGTGTGGATCACAGTCTGAACGACAGTGTTGATGACAGGGTGAATGGCTGTGGATCACAGTGTGAAAGACTGTGGATCACAGTGTGAATGACAGTGTGGATCACAGTGTGATGACAATGTGGATCACAGTGTGAATGACAATGTGGATCACAGTGTGAATGACTGTGTGGGTCACATTGTAAATGACTGTAGATCACAGTGTGAATGTCAGTGTGGGTCACAGTGTGAATGACTGTAGATGACAGTGTGAATGACAGTGTGGGTCACAGTGTGAATGACAGTGTGGATCACAGTGTGAATGACTGTGGATCACAGTGTGAATGACAGTGTGGATCACAGTGTGAATGACAGTGTGGATCACAGTATGAACGACAGTGTGGATCACAGTATGAACGACAGAGTGGATCACAGTGTGAATGACAGAGTGGATCACAGTGTGATTGACAGTGTGGATCACAGTGTGATTGACAGTGTGGATCACAGTGTGATTGACAGTGTGGATCACAGTGTGATTGACAGTGTGGATCACAGTGTGAACGACAGTGTGGATCACTGTGTGAACGACAGTGTGGATCACTGTGTGAACGACAGAGTGGATCACAGTCTGAATGACAGTGTGAATGACAGTGTGAATGACAGTGTGGATCACAGTGTGAATGACAGTCTGAATGACAGTGTGGATCACAGTCTGAATGACAGTGTGGATCACAGTCTGAATGACAGTGTGGATCACAGTGTGAATGACAGTGTGGATCACAGTGTGAATGAGAGTGTAGATCACGTCTGAACGACAATGTGGATCACAATGTGAACGACAGTGTGGAACACAGTGTGAATGACAGTGTGGATCGCAGTGTGAACGACAGTGTGGATCACAGTGTGAACGAGAATGTGGATCACAGTGTGAATGACTGTGGATCACAGCGTGAATGACAGTGTGAATGACAGTGTGGATCACAGTGTGGATCACAGTGTGAATGACAGTCTGAATGACAGTGTGGATCACAGTCTGAATGACAGTGTGGATCACAGTGTGAATGACAGTGTGGATCACAGTGTGAATGAGAGTGTAGATCACGTCTGAACGACAATGTGGATCACAATGTGAACGACAGTGTGGAACACAGTGTGAACGACAGTGTGGATCGCAGTGTGAACGACAGTGTGGATCGCAGTGTGAACGACAGTGTGGATCGCAGTGTGAACGACAGTGTGGATCACAGTGTGGATCACAGTGTGAATGACAGTGTGAACGACAGTGTGGATCACAGTATGAATGACACTCTGAACGACAGTGTGGATTAACAGTGTGAATGACAGTGTGAACGACAGTGTGGATCACAGTCTGAACGACAGTGTGGATCACAGAGTGAATGACAATGTGGATCACAGTGTGAATGACACTCTGAACGACAGTGTGGATCACAGAGTGAATGACAGTGTGAACGACAGTGTCGATCACAGTCTCAACGACAGTGTGGATCACAGTGTGAACGACAGCGTGGGTCGCAGTGTGAACGACAGCGTGGGTCGCAGTGTAAACGACAGTGTGGGTCACAGTGTGAACGACTGTGTGGGTCACAGTGTGAACGACTGTGTGGGTCACAGTGTGAACGACAGTGCAGATTACTGTGTGAATGACTGTGGATCACAGTGTGAATGACTGTGGATCACAATGTGAAATACTGTGGATCACAGTGAGAACAACAGTGTGGATCACAGTGTGAATGACAGTGTGGATCACAGTGTGAATAACAGTGTGGATCACAGTGTGAACGACAGTGTGGATCACTGTGTGAATGACACTCTGAACGACAGTGTGGATCACAGAGTGAATGACAGTGTGAACGACAGTGTGGGTCACAGTGTGAACGACAATGTGGATCACAGTGTGAACGACAGTGTTGATCACAGTGTGAACGACAGAGTGGATCACAGTGTGAACGACAGTGTGGATCACAGTGTGAATGACAGTGTGGATCACAGTGTGAACGACAGAGTGGATCACAGTGTGAACGACAGTGTGAACGACAGTGTGGGTCACAGTGTGAACGACAGTGTGGGTCACAGTGTGAACGACAGTGTGGATCACAGTGTGAACGACAGTGTGGGTCACAGTGTGAACGACAGTGTGGATCACAGTGTGAACGACAGAGTGTATCACAGTGTGAACAACAGTGTGGGTCACAGTGTGAACGACAGTGTGGGTCACAGTGTGAACGACTGTGTGGGTCACAGCGTGAATGACAGTGCGGATTACAGTGTGAATGACTGTGGATCACAGTGTGAATGACTGTGGATCACAATGTGAAATACTGTGGATCACAGTGAAAACGACAGTGTGGATCACAGTGTGAACGACAGTGTGGATCACAGTGTGAACGACAGTGTGGATCATAGTGTGAACGACAGTGTGGATCACAGTGTGAACGACAGTGTGGATCATAGTGTGAACGACTGTGTGGGTCACAGTGTGAACGACTGTGTGGGTCACAGTGTGAACGACTGTGTGGGTCACAGTGTGAACGACTGTGTGGGTCACAGTGTGAACGACTGTGTGGGTCACAGTGTGAACGACAGTGCGGATTACAGTGTGAATGACTGTGGATAACAATGTGAAATACTGTGGATCACAGTGAGAACGACAGTGTGGATCACAGTTTGAATGACAGTGTGGATCACAGTGTGAATGACAGCATGGATCACAGTGTGAATGACAGCGTGGATCACAGTGTGAATGACAGTGTGGATCACAGTGTGAATGAGAGTGTGGATCACAGTCTGAACGACAGTGTGGATCACATTGTGAACGACAGTGTGGATCACATTGTGAACGACAGTGTGGATCACAGTGTGAACAACAGTGTTGATCACAGTGTGAATGACAGAGTGGATCACAGTGTGAATGACAGAGTGGATCACAGTGTGAATGACAGTGTGGATCACAGTCTGAACGACCGTGTGGATCACAGTGTGAATGACAGAGTGGATCACAGTCTGAATGACAGTGTGGATCACAGTGTGAATGACAGTCTGAATGACAGTGTGGATCACAGTCTGAATGACAGTGTGGATCACAGTGTGAATGACAGTGTGGATCACAGTGTGAACGAGAATGTGGATCACAGTGTGAATGACTGTGGATCACAGCGTGAATGACAGTGTGAATGACAGTGTGGATCACAGTGTGGATCACAGTGTGGATCACAGTGTGGTTCACAGTGTGAATCACAGTGTGGTTCACAGTGTGAATCACAGTGTGAATCACTGTGAATGACAGAGCGAATGAGTGTGGATCACAGTGTGAATGGCAGTGTGGATCACAGTGTGAATGACTGTAGATCACAGTGTGGATCACTGTGAATGACTGTGGATCACAGTGTGAATGACAGTGTGGATCACAGTGTGAATGACTGTGAATGACAGTGTGGATCACAGTGTGAATAACACTGTGAGTGACTGTGGATCACAGTGTGAATGACAGTGTGAATGACAGTGTGAATGACAGTGTGAATGACAGTGTGAATGACAGTGTGAATGACAGTGTGGATCACAGTGTGGTTCACAGTGTGAATCACTGTGAATGACAGAGCGAATGGGTGTGGATCACAGTGTGAATGGCAGTGTGTATCACAGTGTGAATGACTGTAGATCACAGTGTGGATCACTGTGAATGACTGTGGATCACAGTGTGAATGACAGTGTGGATCACAGTGTGAATGATTGTCGTTCACAGTGTGAACGACAGTGTGAATGATGGTGTGGATCACAGTGTGAATGACAGTGTGAATGACAGTGTGAATGACATTGTGAATGACATTGTGAATGACAGTCTGGATCACAGTGTGATTGACAGTGTGGATCACAGTTTGAATGACAACCTGAATGACAGTATGGATCACAGTCTGAATGACAGTGTGGATCACAGAGTGAATGACAGTGTGAATGACATTGTGAATGACTGTGAATGACATTGTGAATGACAGTGTGGATCACAGTGTGAATGACAGTCTGAATGACAGTGTGGATCACAGTCTGAACGACAGTGTGGATGACAGGGTGAATGGCTGTGGATCACAGTGTGAAAGACTGTGGATCACAGTGTGGATCACAGTGTGAATGACAGTGTGGATCACAGTGTGATGACAATGTGGATCACAGTGTGAATGACAATGTGGATCACAGTGTGAATGACTGTGTGGGTCACATTGTAAATGACTGTAGATCACAGTGTGAATGTCAGTGTGGGTCACAGTGTGAACGACGGTGTGGATCACAGTGTGAACGACAGTGTGGATCACAGTGTGAACGACAGTGTGGATCACAGTGTGAACGACAGTGTGGATCACAGTGTGAATAACACTGTGAATGACTGTGGATCACAGTGTGAATGACAGTGTGGATCACAGTCTGAATGACAGTGTGGATCACAGTCTGAATGACAGTCTGAATGACAGTGTGGATCACAGTCTGAACGACAGTGTGGATGACAGGGTGAATGGCTGTGGATCACAGTGTTAAAGACTGTGGATCACAGTGTGAATGACAGTGTGGATCACAGTGTGAATGACAGTGTGGATCACAGTGTGATGACAATGTGGATCACAGTGTGAATGACAATGTGGATCACAGTGTGAATGACTGTGTGGGTCACATTGTAAATGACTGTAAATCACAGTGTGAATGTCAGTGTGGGTCACAGTGTGAATGACTGTAGATCACAGTGTGAATGACAGTGTGGGTCACAGTGTGAATGACTGTGGATCACAGTGTGAATGACAGTGTGGATCACAGTGTGAATGACAGTGTGGATTACTGTGTGAATGACTGTGGATCACAGTGTGAATGACAGTGTCGATCACAGTGTGAATGACAGTGTGGATCACAGTGTGAATGAGAGTGTAGATCACAGTCTGAACGACAATGTGGATCACAGTGTGAACGACAGTGTGGATCACAGTGTGAACGACAGTGTGGATCACAGTATGAACGACAGTGTGGATCACAGTATGAACGACAGAGTGGATCACAGTGTGAATGACAGAGTGGATCACAGTGTGATTGACAGTGTGGATCACAGTGTGATTGACAGTGTGGATCACAGTGTGAACGACAGTGTGGATCACTGTGTGAACGACAGTGCGGATTACAGTGTGAATGACTGTGGATAACAATGTGAAATACTGTGGATCGCAGTGAGAACGACAGTGTGGATCACAGTTTGAATGACAGTGTGGATCACAGTGTGAATGAGAGTGTGGACCACAGTCTGAACGACAATGTGGATCACAGTGTGAACGACAGTGTGGATCACAGTGTGAACGACAGTGTGGATCACAGTCTGAACGACAGTGTTGATCACAGTGTGAATGACAGAGTGGATCACAGTGTGAATGACAGAGTGGATCACAGTGTGAATGACAGAGTGGATCACAGTGTGAACGACAGTGTGGATCACAGTGTGAATGACAGTGTGAATGACAGTGTGGATCACAGTGTGAATGACAGTCTGAATGACAGCGTGGATCACAGTCTGAATGACAGTGTGGATCACAGTGTGAACGAGAATGTGGATCACAGTGTGAATGACTGTGGATCACAGCGTGAATGACAGTGTGAATGACAGTGTGGATCACAGTGTGGATCACAGTGTGGTTCACAGTGTGAATCACAGTGTGAATCACTGTGAATGACAGAGCGAATGAGTGTGGATCACAGTGTGGATCACAGTGTGAATGACAGTGTGGATCACAGTGTGAACGACAGTGTGGATCACAGTGTGAATGACAGAGTGGATCACAGTCCGAATGACAGTGTGAATGACAGTGTGGATCACAGTGTGAATGACAGTCTGAATGACAGTGTGGATCACAGTCTGAATGACAGTGTGGATCACAGTGTGAATGACAGTGTGGATCACAGTGTGAACGAGAATGTGGATCACAGTGTGAATGACTGTGGATCACAGCGTGAATGACAGTGTGGATCACAGTGTGGATCACAGTGTGAATGACTGTGAATGACAGTGTGGATCACAGTGTGAATAACACTGTGAATGACTGTGGATCACAGTGTGAATGACAGTGTGAATGACAGTGTGGATCACAGTGTGGATCACAGTGTGGTTCACAGTGTGAATCACAGTGTGAATCACTGTGAATGACAGAGCGAATGAGTGTGGATCACAGTGTGAATGGCAGTGTGGATCACAGTGTGAATGACTGTAGATCACAGTGTGGATCACTGTGAATGACTGTGGATCACAGTGTGAATTACAGTGTGGATCACAGTGTGAATGATTGTCGATCACAGTGTGAACGACAGTGTGAATGATGGTGTGGATCACAATGTGAATGACAGTGTGAATGACATTGTGAATGACAGTCTGGATCACAGTGTGAATGACAGTGTGGATCACAGTTTGAATGACAGCCTGAATGACAGTATGGATCACAGTCTGAATGACAGTGTGGATCACAGAGTGAATGACAGTGTGAATGACATTGTGAATGACATTGTGAATGACAGTGTGGATGACAGGGTGAATGGCTGTGGATCACAGTGTGAAAGACTGTGGATTACAGTGTGAATGACAGTGTGGATCACAGTGTGATGACAATGTGGATCACAGTGTGATGACAATGTGGATCACATGGTGAATGACTGTGTGGGTCACATTGTAAATGACTGTAGATCACAGTGTGAATGTCAGTGTGGGTCACAGTGTGAATGACTGTAGATCACAGTGTGAATGACAGTGTGGGTCACAGTGTGAATGACAGTGTGGATCACAGTGTGAATGACTGTGGATCACAGTGTGAATGACAGTGTGGATCACAGTGTGAATGACAGTGTGGATTACTGTGTGAATGACTGTGGATCACAGTGTGAATGACAGTGTGGATCACAGTGTGATGACAATGTGGATCACAGTGTGATGACAATGTGGATCACAGTGTGAATGACTGTGTGGGTCACATTGTAAATGACTGTAGATCACAGTGTGAATGTCAGTGTGGGTCACAGTGTGAATGACTGTAGATCACAGTGTGAATGACAGTGTGGGTCACAGTGTGAATGACAGTGTGGATCACAGTGTGAATGACTGTGGATCACAGTGTGAATGACAGTGTGGATCACAGTGTGAATGACAGTGTGGATTACTGTGTGAATGACTGTGGATCACAGTGTGAATGACAGTGTGGATCACAGTGTGAATGACAGTGTGGATCACAGTGTGAATGAGAGTGTAGATCACAGTCTGAACGACAATGTGGATCACAGTGTGAACGACAGTGTGGATCACAGTGTGAACGACAGTGTGGATCACTGTGTGAACGACAGTGTGGATCACAGTATGAACGACAGTGTGGATCACAGTGTGAACGACAGTGTGGATCACAGTGTGAATGACAGTGTGGATCACAGTCTGAATGACAGTGTGAATGACAGTGTGAATGACAGTGTGGATCACAGTGTGAATGACAGTCTGAATGACAGTGTGGATCACAGTCTGAATGACAGTGTGGATCACAGTGTGAATGACAGTGTGGATCACAGTGTGAACGAGAGTGTGGATCACAGTGTGAATGACTGTGGATCACATTGTGAATGACTGTGGATCACAGCGTGAATGACAGTGTGGATCACAGTGTGAATGACAGTGTGCATCACAGTGTGAATGACTGCGAATGACAGTGTGGATCAAAGTGTGAATAACACTGTGAATGACTGTGGATAACAGTGTGAATGGGAGTGTTGGGAGTGTGTGAGGGGTGTACAGGCTGTGGGATATGAGGGTGTTGGGAATGGGGGTTGTGTTGGGAGTGTGTGTGGGGTGTATGGGCAGTGGGATGTGAGGGTGTTGGGAATGGGGGTTGTGTTGGGAGTGTGTGGGGGATGTACGGGCTGTGGGATGTGGGGATGTTGGGAATAGGGTTTGTGTTTGGAATGTGTGGGGGTGTATGGGCAGTGGGATGTGGGCGTGTTGGGAATTGGGGTTGTATTGGGAGTGTGTGGGGGGTGTCCGGGCAGTGATATGTGGGGGTGTTGGGAATGGGGGTCGTGTTGGGAATGTGTGTGGGGTGTATGGGCAGTGGGATATGACGGTGTTGGGAACGGGGTTTGTGTTGGGAGTGTGTGGAGGGTGTACGGGCTGTGGGATGTGAGGGTGTTGGGAATGGGAGTTGTGTTGGGAGTGTGTGGGGTGTGTATGGGCTGTGGGTGTGGGGGTGTTGGGAATGGGGGTTGTGTTGGGAGTGTGTGTGTGGGGTGTATGGGCGGTGGGATGTGAGAGTGTTGGGTATGGGTGTTGTGTTGGGAGTGTGTGAGGTGTGTACGGGCTGTGGGATATGAGGGTGTTGGGAATGGGGGTTGTGTTGGGAGTGTGTGTGGGGTATATGGGCTGTGGGATATGGGGGTGTTGGGAGTGTGTGGGGGTTGTGTTGGGAGTGTGTGGGGGGTGTGTGGGGGTTGTGTTGGGAGTGTGTGGGGGGTGTATGGGCAGTGGGATGTGGGGGTGTTGGGAGTGTGTGGGGGTTGTTCGGAGTGTGTGGGGGTTGTACGGGTTGTGGGATGCGAGGGTGTTGGGAATGGGGGCTGTGTTGGGAGTGTGTGGAGTGTGTATGGGCTGTGGGATGTGAGGGTGTTGGGAATGGGGTTTGTGTTGGGAGTGTGTGGGGGGTGTACGGGCAGTGGGATGTGACGGTGTTGGGAATGGGGGTTGTGTTGGGAGTGTGTGTGGGGTGTATGGGCAGTGGGATGTGACGGTGTTGGGAATGGGGGTTGTGTTGGGAGTGTGTGGAGGGTGCATGGGCAATGGGATGTGAGGGTGTTGGGTATGGGGGTTGTGTTGGGAGTGTGTGTGGGGTGTATGGGTTGTGGGTGTGGGGATGTTGGGTATGTGTGTTGTGTTGGGAGTGTGTGAGGGGTGTACGGGCTGTGGGATATGAGGGTGTTGGGAATGGGGGTTGTGTTGGGAGTGTGTGTGGGGTGTTCGGGCTGTGGGATGTGAGGGTGTTGGGAATGGGTTCGTGTTGGGAGCGTGTTGGGTGTGTATGGGCTGTGGGTGTGGGGGTATTGGGAGTGTGTGGGGTGTATGGGCAGTGGGATGTGGGAGTGTTGGGTATGGGTGTTGTGTTGGGAGTGTGTGTGCGGTGTACGGGCTGTGGGATATGAGGTTGTTGGGAATGGGGGTTGTGTTGGGAATGTGTGCGGGGTGTTTGCGCTGTGGGATGTGAGGGTGTTGGGAATGGGGGTTGTGTTGGGAGTGTGTGTGGGGTGTTTGGACTGTGGGATGTGAGGGTGTTGGGAATGAGGGTTGTGTTGGGAGTGTGTGGGGGGTGTATGGGCTGTGGGATGATAGGGTGTTGGGAATGGGGGATGTGTTGGGAATGTGTGGGGGGTGTATGGGCTGTGGGTGTGGGGGTGTTGGGAATGGGGTTTGTGTTGGGAGTGTGTGTGTGGGGTGTATGGGCAGTGGGATGTGCGAGTGTTGGGAATGGGGGTTGTGTTGGGAGTGTGTGGGTGGTGTACGGGCTGTGGGATGTGAGGCTGTTGGGAATGGGGGTTGTGTTGGGAGTGTGTTGGGTGTGGGTGTGTTGGGAATAGGGTTAGTGTTGGGAGTGTGTGAGGGTGTATGGGCAGTGGGATGTGGGGGTGTTGGGAATGGGGGTTGTGTTGGGAGTGTGTGGGGGGTGTATGGGCAGTGGGATGTGGGGGTGTTGGGAGTGTGTGCGGGGTGTATGGGCTGTGGGATGAGAGGGTGTTGGGAATGGGGATGTGTTGGGAGTGTGTGGGGGGTGTATGGGCTGTGGGTGTGGGGGTGTTGGGAATGGGGGTTGTGTTGGGAGTGTGTGGGGGGTGTATGGGCAGTGGGATGTGGGAGTGTTGGGAATGGGGGATGTGTTGGGAGTGTGTGGGGGGTGTACGGGCAGTGGGATGTGAGGGTGTTGGGAATGGGGGATGTGTTGGGAGTGTGTGTGGGGTGTATGGGCAGTGGGATGTGGGGGTGTTGGGAATGGGGTTTGTGTTGGGAGTGTGTGGGGTGTGTGGGTAGTGGGATGTGAGGGTGTTGGGAATGGGGTTTGTGTTGGGAGTGTGTGGGGGATGTACGGGCTGTGGGATGTGAGGGTGTTGGGAATGGGGGTTGTATTGGGAGTGTGTGGGGGGTGTACGGGGTGTGGGATGTTGGGGTGTTGGGAATAGTGTTTGTGTTAGGAGTGTGTGGGGCGTGTATGGGCAGTGGGATGTGACGGTGTTGGGAATGGGGGTTGTGTTGGGTGTGTGTGGAAGGTGTATGGGCTGTGGGATGTGAGGGTGTTGGGAATGGGGTTTGTAATGGGAGTGTGTGGGGGGTGTACGGGCAGTGGGATGTGACGGTGTTGGGAATGGGGGTTGTGTTGGGAGTGTGTGGAGGGTGCATGGGCAGTGGGATGTGAGGGTGTTGGGTATGGGGGTTGTGTTGGGAGTGTGTGTGGGGTGTATGGGCTGTGGGTGTGGGGGTGTTGGGTATGTGTGTTGTGTTGGGAGTGTGTGAGGGGTGTACGGGCTGTGGGATATGAGGGTGTTGGGAATGGGGGTTGTGTTGGGAGTGTGTGTGGAGTGTTGGGAATGGGGGTTGTGTTGGGAGTGTGTGTGGGGTGTATGGATTGTGGGATGTGAGGGTGTTGGGAATGGGGGTTGTGTTGTGAGTGTGTGGGGGTGTATGGGCAGTGGGATGTGAGGGTGTTGGGAATGGGGGTTGTGTTGGGAGTGTGTGGGGGATGTACGGGCTGTGGGATGTGGGGATGTTGGGAATAGGGTTTGTGTTTGGAATGTGTGGGGGTGTATGGGCAGTGGGATGTGGGCGTGTTGGGAATTGGGGTTGTGTTGGGAGTGTGTGTGGGGTGTATGGGCAGTGGGATGTGAGGGTGTTGGGAATGGGGGTTGTGTTGGGAGTGTGTAGGGTGTGTATGGGCAGTGGGATGTGAGGGTGTTGGGAATGGGGTTTGTGTTGGGAGTGTGTGGGGAGTGTACGGGGTGTGGGATGTGGGGGTGTCGGGAATAGTGTTTGTTTTAGGAGTGTGTGGGGAGTGTACGGGCTGTGGGATGTGGGAGTGTTGGGAATGGGGTTTGTGTTGGGAGTGTGTGGGGAGTGTACGGGCTGTGGGATGTGGGAGTGTTGGGAATGGGGATTGTGTTGGGAGTGTGTGTGGGGTGTATGGGCAGTGGGATGTGGGGGTGTTGGGAATGGGGTTTGTGTTGGGAGTGTGTGGATGGTGTACGGGCAGTGGGGATGTGAGGGTGTTGGGAATGGGGGTTGTGTTGGGAGTGTGTGTGGGGTGTACGGGGTGTGGGATGTGGGGGTGTTGAGAATGGGGGTTGTGTTGGGAGTGTGTGGGGGGTGTATGGGCAGTGGGATGTGGGGGTGTTGGGAATGGGGGTTGTGTTGGGAGTGTGTGGGGGGTGTATGGGCAGTGTGATGTGGGGGTGTTGGGAGTGTGTGGGGGGTGTTGGGAGTGTGTGGGTGGTGTACGGGTTGTGGGATGTGAGGGTGTTGGGAATGGGGGTTGTGTTGTGTGTGTGGGGTGTATGGGCTGTGGGATGTGGGGATGTTGGGAATGGGGGTTGTGTTGGGAGTGTGTGGAGAGTGTACGGACTGTGGGATGTGGGGATGTTGGGAATGGGGGTTGTGTTGGGAGTGTGTGGGGGGTGTACGGGCAGTGGGATGTGAGGGTGTTGGGAATGGGGGTTGGGTTGGGAGTGTGTGGATGGTGTACGGGCAGTGGGGATATGAGGGTGTTGGGAATGGGGGTTGTGTTGGGAGTGTGTGTGGGGTGTACGGGGTGTGGGATGTGGTGGTGTTGGGAATGGGGGTTGTGTTGGGAGTGTATGGGGGTGTATGGGCTGTGGGTGTGGGGGTGTTGGGTATGGGTGTTGTGTTGGGAGTGGATGGGGGTGTATGGGCTGTGGGTGTGGGGGTGTTGGGTATGGGTGTTGTGTTGGGAGTGTGTGAGGGGTGCACGGGCTGTGGGATATGAGGGTTTTGGGAATGGGGATTGTGTTGGGAGTGTGTGGGGTGTGTTCGGGCTGTGGGATGTGAGAGTGTTGGGAATGGGGGTTGTGTTGGGAGTGTGTGGGGGGTGTATGGGCTGTGGGATGTGGGGGTGTTGGGAATGGGGGTTGTGTTGGGAGTGTGTGGGGTGTGTATGGGCTGTGGGTGTGGGGGTGTTGGGAATGGGGTTTGTGTTGGGAGTGTGTGTGTGGGGTGTATGGGCAGTGGGATGTGGGAGTGTTGGGTATGGGTGTTGTGTTGCGAGGATGTGAGGGGTGTATGGGCTGTGGGATATGAGGGTGTTGGGAATGGGGCGTGTGTTGGGAGTGTGTGTGGGGTGTTCGGGCTGTGGGATGTGAGGGTTTTGGGAATGGGGTTTGTGTTGGGAGTGTGTGGGGGGTGTATAGTCTGTGGGATGTGAGTGTGTTGGGAATGTGGGTTGCGTTGTGAGTGTGTGGGGGATGTATGGGCTGTGGGATGTGGGGGTGTTGGGAATGGGGGTTGTGTTGGGAGTGTGTGGGGGGTGTACGGGCTGTGGGATGTGAGGGTGTTGGGAATGGGGTTTGTGTTGGGAGTGTGTGGGGGGTGTACGGGGTGAGGGATGTGGGGGTGTTGGGAATGGGGGTTGTGTTGGGAGTGTGTGGGGGTGTATGGGCAGTGGGATGTGAGGGTGTTGGGAATGGGGGTTGTGTTGGGAGTGTGTGGGGGGTGTACGGGGTGAGGGATGTGGGGGTGTTGGGAATGGGGGTTGTGTTGGGAGTGTGTGGAGGGTGTATGGGCTGTGGGTGTGGGGGTGTTGGGAATGGGGGTTGTGTTGGGAGTGTGTGTGGGGTGTATGGGCAGTGGGATGTGACGGTGTTGGGAATGGGTGTTGTGTTGGGAGTGTGTGGAGGGTGTTTGGGCAGTGGGATGTGAGGGTGTTGGGAATGGGGGTTGTGTTGGGAGTGTGTGTGGTGTGTATGGGCAGTGGGATGTGAGGGTGTTGGGAATGGGGGTTGTGTTGGGAGTGTGTGTGGTGTGTATGGGCAGTGGGATGTGAGGGTGTTGGGAATAGGTGTTGTGTTGGGAGTGTGTGGGGGGTTTACGGGCTGTGGGATGTGAGGGTGTTGGGAATGGGGGTTGTGTTGGGTGATTGTGTGTTGTACGGGCAGTGGGATGTGGGGGTGTTGGGAGTGTGTGGGGGGTGTACCAGTTGTGGGATGTGAGGGTGTTGGGAATAGGGGTTGTGTTGTGTTGGGAGTTTGTGTGGGGTGTATGGGCTGTGTGGGTGTTGGGAGTGTGTTAGGTCTGTGTGCAGTGTTAGAGCTGTATGGGATGGGAGGCGTGTGCAGGGTGTGAGGTCTGTGTGCAGTGTTAGAGCTGTATGGGATGTGAGGCGTGTGCAGGGAGTGAGGTCTGTGTGCAGTGTTGGAGCTGTATGGGATGTGAGGCGTGTGCAGGGAGTGAGGTCTGTTTGCAGTGTTAGAGCTGTATGGGATGTGAGGGGTGTGCAGGGTGTGAGGTCTGTGTGCATGTTAGAGCTGCATGGGATGTGAGGTGTGTGCAGGGTGTGAGGTCTGTGTGCAGTGTTAGAGCTGTATGGGATGTGAGGTGTGTGCAGGGAGTGAGGTCTGTGTGCAGTGTTAGAGCTGTATGGGATGTGAGCGTGTGCAGGGTGTGAGGTCTGTGTGCAGTGTTAGAGCTGTATGGGATGTGAGGTGTGTGCAGGGTGTGAGGTCTGTGTGCAGTGTTAGAGCTGTATGGGATTTGAGGCGTGTGCAGGGTGTGAGGTCTGTGTGCAGTGTTAGAGCTGTATGGGATGTGAGGTGTGTGCAGGGTGTGAGGTCTGTGTGCAGTGTTAGAGCTGTATGGGATGTGAGGTGTGTGCAGGGAGTGAGGTCTGTGTGCAGTGTTAGAGCTGTATGGGATGTGAGGTGTGTGCAGGGAGTGAGGTCTGTGTGCAGTGTTAGAGCTGTATGGGATGTGAGGTGTGTGCAGGGTGTGAGGTCTGTGTGCAGTGTTGGAGCTGTATGGGATGTGAGGTGTGTGCAGGGTGTGAGGTCTGTGTGCAGTATTAGAGCTGTATGGGATGTGAGGTGTGTGCAGGGTGTGAGGTCTGTGTGCAGTGTTAGAGCTGTATGGGATGTGAGGCGTGTGCAGGGAGTGAGGTCTGTGTGCAGTGTTAGAGCTGTATGGGATGTGAGGTGTGTGCAGGGAGTGAGGTCTGTGCAGTGTTAGAGCTGTATGGGATGTGAGGTGTGTGCAGGGTGTGAGGTCTGTGTGCAGTGTTAGAGCTGTATGGGATGTGAGGCGTGTGCAGGGAGTGAGGTCTGTGTGCAGTGTTAGAGCTGTATGGGATGTGAGGCGTGTGCAGGGAGTGAGGTCTGTGTGCAGTGTTAGAGCTGTATGGGATGTGAGGCGTGTGCAGGGTGTGAGGTCTGTGTGCAGTGTTAGAGCTGTATGGGATGTGAGGCGTGTGCAGGGTGTGAGGTCTGTGTGCAGTGTTAGAGCTGTATGGGATGTGAGGTGTGTGCAGGGTGTGAGGTCTGTGTGCAGTGTTAGAGCTGTATGGGATGTGAGGCGTGTGCAGGGTGTGAGGTCTGTGTGCAGTGTTAGAGCTGTATGGGATGTGAGGTGTGTGCAGGGTGTGAGGTCTGTGTGCAGTGTTGGAGCTGTATGGGATGTGAGGCGTGTGCAGGGTGTGAGGTCTGTGTGCAGTGTTAGAGCTGCATGGGATGTGAGGTGTGTGCAGGGTGTGAGGTCTGTGTGCAGTGTTAGAGCTGTATGGGATGTGAGGTGTGTGCAGGGTGTGAGGTCTGTGTGCAGTGTTAGAGCTGTATGGGATGTGAGGCGTGTGCAGGGAGTGAGGTCTGTGTGCAGTGTTGGAGCTGTATGGGATGTGAGGCGTGTGCAGGGTGTGAGGTCTGTGTGCAGTGTTGGAGCTGTATGGGATGTGAGGCGTGTGCAGGGTGTGAGGTCTGTGTGCAGTGTTAGAGCTGTATGGGATGTGAGGTGTGTGCAGGGTGTGAGGTCTGTGTGCAGTGTTAGAGCTGTATGGGATGTGAGGCGTGTGCAGGGAGTGAGGTCTGTGTGCACTGTTAGAGCTGTATGTGATGTGAGGTGTGTGCAGGGTGTGAGGTCTGTGTGCAGTGTTAGAGCTGTATGGGATGTGAGGTGTGTGCAGGGTGTGAGGTCTGTGTGCAGTGTTAGAGCTGTATGGGATGTGAGGTGTGTGCAGGGTGTGAGGTCTGAGTGCAGTGTTAGAGCTGTATGGGATGTGAGGTGTGTGCAGGGTGTGAGGTCTGTGTGCAGTGTTAGAGCTGGATGGGATGTGAGGCGTGTGCAGGGAGTGAGATCTGTGTGCAGTGTTAGAGCTGTTTGGGATGTGAGGCGTGTGCAGGGAGTGAGGTCTGTGTGCAGTGTTAGAGCTGTATGGGATGTGAGGCGTGTGCAGGGAGTGAGGTCTGTGTGCAGTGTTAGAGCTGTATGGGATGTGAGGCGCGTGCAGGGTGTGAGGTCTGTGTGCAGTGTTAGAGCTGTATGGGATGTGAGGCGTGTGCAGGGTGTGAGGTCTGTGTGCAGTGTTGGAGCTGTATGGGATGTGAGGCGTGTGCAGGGAGTGAGGTCTGTGTGCAGTGTTAGAGCTGTATGGGATGTGAGGCGCGTGCAGGGTGTGAGGTCTGTGTGCAGTGTTAGAGCTGTATGGGATGTGAGGTGTGTGCAGGGAGTGAGGTCTGTGTGCAGTGTTGGAGCTGTTTGGGATGTGAGGCGTGTGCAGGGAGTGAGGTCTGTGTGCAGTGTTGGAGCTGTATGGGATGTGAGGTGTGTGCAGGGTGTGAGGTCTGTGTGCAGTGTTAGAGCTGTATGGGATGTGAGGCGTGTGCAGGGAGTGAGGTCTGTGTGCAGTGTTGGAGCTGTATGGGATGTGAGGTGTGTGCAGGGTGTGAGGTCTGTGTGCAGTGTTAGAGCTGTATGGGATGTGAGGTGTGTGCAGGGTGTGAGGTCTGTGTGTAGTGTTAGAGCTGTATGGGATGTGAGGTGTGTGAGGTCTGTGTGCAGTGTTGGAGCTGTATAGGATGTGAGGCGCGTGCAGGGTGTGAGGTCTGTGTGCAGTGTTGGAGCTGTATGGGATGTGAGGTGTGTGCAGGGTGTGAGGTCTGTGTGCAGTGTTGGAGCTGTATGGGATGTGAGGCGTGTGAGGTCTGTGTGCAGTGTTGGAGCTGTATAGGATGTGAGGCGCGTGCAGGGTGTGAGGTCTGTGTGCGGTGTTAGAGCTGTATGGGATGTGAGGCGTGTGCAGGGAGTGAGGTCTGTGTGCAGTGTTAGAGCTGTATGGGATGTGAGGCGTGTGCAGGGAGTGAGGTCTGTGTGCAGTGTTAGAGCTTATGGGATGTGAGGCGTGTCCAGGGAGTGAGGTCTGTGTGCACTGTTGGAGCTGTATGGGATGTGAGGCGTGTGCAGGGAGTGAGATCTGTGTGCAGTGTTAGAGCTGTATGGGATGTGAGGTGTGTGCAGGGAGTGAGGTCTGTGTGCAGTGTTAGAGCTGTATGGGATGTGAGGTGTGTGCAGGGAGTGAGGTCTGTGTGCAGTGTTAGAGCTGTATGGGATGTGAGGTGTGTGCAGGGAGTGAGATCTGTGTGCAGTGTTGGAGCTGTATGGGATGTGAGGCGTGTGCAGGGAGTGAGGTCTGTGTGCAGTGTTAGAGCTGTATGTGATGTGAGGTGTGTGCAGGGAGTGAGGTCTGTGTGCAGTGTTGGAGCTGTATGGGATGTGAGGCGTGTGCAGGGAGTGAGGTCTGTGTGCAGTGTTGGAGCTGTATGGGATGTGAGGCGTGTGCAGGGAGTGAGGTCTGTGTGCAGTGTTGGAGCTGTATGCGATGTGAGGCGTGTGAGGTCTGTGTGCAGTGTTGGAGCTGTATGGGATGTGAGGCGCGTGCAGGGTGTGAGGTCTGTGTGCAGTGTTAGAGCTGTATGGGATGTGAGGTGTGTGCAGGGAGTGAGGTCTGTGTGCAGTGTTAGAGCTGTATGGGATGTGAGGCGTGTGCAGGGTGTGAGGTCTGTGTGCAGTGTTAGAGCTGTATGGGATGTGAGGTGTGTGCAGGGTGTGAGGTCTGTGTGCAGTGTTAGAGCTGTATGGGATGTGAGGTGTGTGCAGGGTGTGAGGTCTGTGTGCAGTGTTAGAGCTGTATGGGATGTGAGGTGTGTGCAGGGAGTGAGGTCTGTGTGCAGTGTTAGAGCTGTATGGGATGTGAGGCGTGTGCAGGGTGTGAGGTCTGTGTGCAGTGTTAGAGCTGTATGGGATGTGAGGCGCGTGCAGGGTGTGAGGTCTGTGTGCAGTGTTAGAGCTGTATGGGATGTGAGGTGTGTGCAGGGAGTGAGGTCTGTGTGCAGTGTTAGAGCTGTATGGGATGTGAGGGGTGTGCAGGGAGTGAGGTCTGTGTGCAGTGTTAGAGCTGTATGGGATGTGAGGTGTGTGCAGGGAGTGAGGTCTGTGTGCAGTGTTAGAGCTGTATGGGATGTGAGGCGTGTGCAGGGTGTGAGGTCTGTGTGCAGTGTTAGAGCTGTATGGGATGTGAGGTGTGTGCAGGGTGTGAGGTCTGTGTGCATGTTAGAGCTGTATGGGATGTGAGGCGTGTGCAGGGAGCGAGGTCTGTGTGCAGTGTTGGAGCTGTATGGGATGTGAGGCGTGTGCAGGGAGTGAGGTCTGTGTGCAGTGTTGGAGCTGTATGGGATGTGAGGCGTGTGCAGGGAGTGAGGTCTGTGTGCAGTGTTGGAGCTGTATGGGATGTGAGGCGTGTGCAGGGAGTGAGGTCTGTGTGCAGTGTTAGAGCTGTATGGGATGTGAGGCGTGTGCAGGGAGTGAGGTCTGTGTGCAGTGTTGGAGCTGTATGGGATGTGAGGCGTGTGCAGGGAGTGAGGTCTGTGTGCAGTGTTAGAGCTGTATGGGATGTGAGGCGTGTGCAGGGTGTGAGGTCTGTGTGCATGTTAGAGCTGTATGGGATGTGAGGCGTGTGCAGGGAGCGAGGTCTGTGTGCACTGTTGGAGCTGTATTAGATGTGAGGCGTGTGCAGGGAGTGAGATCTGTGTACAGTGTTATAGCTGTATGGAATGTGAGGCGTGTGCAGGGTGTGAGGTCTGAGTGCAGTGTTAGAGCTGTATGGGATGTGAGGCGTGTGCAGGGAGTGAGGTCTGTGTGCAGTGTTAGAGCTGTGTGGGATGTGAGGCGTGTGAGGTCTGTGTGCAGTGTTGGAGCTGTATGGGATGTGAGGCGCGTGCAGGGTGTGAGATCTGTGTGCAGTGTTAGAGCTGTATGGGATGTGAGGTGTGTGCAGGGAGTGAGGTCTGTGTGCAGTGTTGGAGCTGTTTGGGATGTGAGGCGTGTGCAGGGAGTGAGGTCTGTGTGCATGTTAGAGCTGTATGGGATGTGAGGTGTGTGCAGGGTGTGAGGTCTGTGTGCAGTGTAGGAGCTGTATGGGATGTGAGGTGTGTGCAGGGTGTGAGGTCTGTGTGCAGTGTTTGAGCTGTATGGGATATGAGGTGTGTGCAGGGTGTGAGGTCTGTGTGCAGTGTTAGAGCTGTATGGGATGTGAGGTGTGTGCAGGGAGTGAGGTCTGTGTGCAGTGTTAGAGCTGTATGGGATATGAGGTGTGTGCAGGGTGTGAGGTCTGTGAGCAGTGTTAGAGCTGTATGGGATATGAGGTGTGTGCAGGGTGTGAGGTCTGTGTGCAGTGTTAGAGCTGTATGGGATGTGAGGTGTGTGCAGGGAGTGAGGTCTGTGTGCAGTGTAAGAGCTGTATGTGCTGTGTGGTGTGTGCAGGGAGTGAGGTCAGTGTGCAGTGTTAGAGCTGTATGGGATGTGAGGTGTGTGCAGGGAGTGAGATCTGTGTGCAGTGTTGGAGCTGTATGGGATGTGAGGCGTGTGCAGGGAGTGAGGTCTGTGTGCAGTGTTAGAGCTGTATGTGATGTGAGGTGTGTGCACGGTGTGAGGTCTGTGTGCAGTGTTAGAGCTGTATGGGATGTGAGGTGTGTGCAGGGTGTGAGGTCTGTGTGCAGTGTTAGAGCTGTATGGGATGTGAGGTGTGTGCAGGGTGTGAGGTCTGTGTGTAGTGTTAGAGCTGTATGGGATGTGAGGCGTGTGCAGGGAGTGAGGTCTGTGTGCATGTTAGAGCTGTATGGGATGTGAGGCGTGTGCAGGGAGCGAGGTCTGTGTGCAGTGTTAGAGCTGTATGGGATGTGAGGCGTGTGCAGGGAGTGAGGTCTGTGTGCAGTGTTAGAGCTGTATGGGATGTGAGGTGTGTGCAGGGAGTGAGGTCTGTGTGCAGTGTTGGAGCTGTTTGGGATGTGAGGCGTGTGCAGGGAGTGAGGTCTGTGTGCAGTGTTAGAGCTTATGGGATGTGAGGCGTGTGCAGGGAGTGAGGTCTGTGTGCAGTGTTGGAGCTGTATGGGATGTGAGGCGTGTGCAGGGAGTGAGATCTGTGTGCAGTGTTAGAGCTGTATGGGATGTGAGGCGTGTGCAGAGAGTGAGGTCTGTGTGCAGTGTTAGAGCTGTATGGGATGTGAGGCGTGTGCAGGGTGTGAGGTCTGTGTGCAGTGTTAGAGCTTATGGGATGTGAGGCGTGTGCAGGGAGTGAGGTCTGTGTGCAGTGTTAGAGCTGTATGGGATGTGAGGCGTGTGCAGGGAGTGAGGTCTGTGTGCAGTGTTAGAGCTTATGGGATGTGAGGCGTGTGCAGGGAGTGAGGTCTGTGTGCAGTGTTGGAGCTGTATGGGATGTGAGGCGTGTGCAGGGAGTGAGATCTGTGTGCAGTGTTAGAGCTGTATGGGATGTGAGGCGTGTGCAGAGAGTGAGGTCTGTGTGCAGTGTTAGAGCTGTATGGGATGTGAGGCGTGTGCAGGGTGTGAGGTCTGAGTGCAGTGTTCGAGCTGTATGGGATGTGAGGCGTGTGCAGGGAGTGAGGTCTGTGTGCAGTGTTAGAGCTGTATGGGATGTGAGGTGTGTGCAGGGTGTGAGGTCAGTGTGCAGTGTTGGAGCTGTATGGGATGTGAGGCGCGTGCAGGGTGTGAGGTCTGTGTGCAGTGTTAGAGCTGTATGGGATGTGAGGTGTGTGCAGGGAGTGAGGTCTGTGTGCAGTGTTGGAGCTGTTTGGGATGTGAGGCGTGTGCAGGGAGTGAGGTCTGTGTGCAGTGTTAGAGCTGTGTGGGATGTGAGGCGTGTGCAGGGAGTGAGGTCTGTGTGCAGTGTTGGAGCTGTATGGGATGTGAGGCGTGTGCAGGGAGTGAGGTCTGTGTGCATGTTAGAGCTGTATGGGATGTGAGGCGTGTGCAGGGTGTGAGGTCTGTGTGCAGTGTTAGAGCTGTATGAGATGTGAGGCGTGTGCAGGGAGTGAGGTCTGTGTGCAGTGTTAGAGCTGTATGGGATGTGAGGCGTGTGCAGGGTGTGAGGTCTGTGTGCAGTGTTGGAGCTGTATGGGATGTGAGGCATGTGCAGGGAGTGAGGTCTGTGTGCAGTGTTAGAGCTGTATGTGATGTGAGGCGTGTGCAGGGTGTGAGGTCTGTGTGCAGTGTTAGAGCTGTATGGGATGTGAGGCGTGTGCAGGGAGTGAGGTCTGTGTGCAGTGTTAGAGCTGTATGGGATGTGAGGCGTGTGCAGGGAGTGAGGTCTGTGTGCAGTGTTAGAGCTGTATGGGATGTGAGGCGTGTGCAGGGTGTGAGGTCTGTGTGCATGTTAGAGCTGTATGGGATGTGAGGCGTGTGCAGGGAGCGAGGTCTGTGTGCAGTGTTAGAGCTTATGGGATGTGAGGCGTGTGCAGGGAGTGAGGTCTGTGTGCACTGTTGGAGCTGTATGGGATGTGAGGCGTGTGCAGGGAGTGAGATCTGTGTGCAGTGTTATAGCTGTATGGAATGTGAGGCGTGTGCAGGGTGTGAGGTCTGAGTGCAGTGTTAGAGCTGTATGGGATGTGAGGCGTGTGCAGGGAGTGAGGTCTGTGTGCAGTGTTAGAGCTGTATGGGATGTGAGGTGTGTGGAGGGTGTGAGGTCTGTGTGCATGTTAGAGCTGTATGGGATGTGAGGTGTGTGGAGGGTGTGAGGTCAGTGTGCAGTGTTAGAGCTGTGTGGGATGTGAGGCGTGTGAGGTCTGTGTGCAGTGTTGGAGCTGTATGGGATGTGAGGCGTGTGCAGGGTGTGAGGTCTGTGTGCAGTGTTAGAGCTGTATGGGATGTGAGGCGCGTGCAGGGTGTGAGGTCTGTGTGCAGTGTTAGAGCTGTATGGGATGTGAGGTGTGTGCAGGGAGTGAGGTCTGTGTGCAGTGTTGGAGCTGTTTGGGATGTGAGGCGTGTGCAGGGAGTGAGGTCTGTGTGCATGTTAGAGCTGTATGGGATGTGAGGTGTGTGCAGGGTGTGAGGTCTGTGTGCAGTGTAGGAGCTGTATGGGATGTGAGGCGTGTGAGGTCTGTGTGCAGTGTTGGAGCTGTATAGGATGTGAGGAGCGTGCAGGGTGTGAGGTCTGTGTGCAGTGTTAGAGCTGTATGAGATGTGAGGCGTGTGCAGGGAGTGAGGTCTGTGTGCAGTGTTAGAGCTGTATGGGATGTGAGGCGTGTGCAGGGTGTGAGGTCTGTGTGCAGTGTTAGAGCTGTATGGGATGTGAGGCGTGTGCAGGGAGTGAGGTCTGTGTGCAGTGTTAGAGCTGTATGGGATGTGAGGCGTGTGCAGGGAGTGAGGTCTGTGTGCAGTGTTAGAGCTGTATGGGATGTGAGGCGTGTGCAGGGTGTGAGGTCTGTGTGCAGTGTTAGAGCTGTATGGGATGTGAGGTGTGTGCAGGGTGTGAGGTCTGTGTGCAGTGTTTGAGCTGTATGGGATGTGAGGTGTGTGCAGGGTGTGAGGTCAATGTGCAGTGTTAGAGCTGTATGGGATGTGAGGTGTGTGCAGGGAGTGAGATCTGTGTGCAGTGTTGGAGCTGTATGGGATGTGAGGCGTGTGCAGGGAGTGAGGTCTGTGTGCAGTGTTAGAGCTGTATGTGATGTGAGGTGTGTGCACGGTGTGAGGTCTGTGTGCAGTGTTAGAGCTGTATGGGATGTGAGGTGTGTGCAGGGTGTGAGGTCTGTGTGCAGTGTTAGAGCTGTATGGGATGTGAGGTGTGTGCAGGGTGTGAGGTCTGTGTGCAGTGTTAGAGCTGTATGGGATGTGAGGTGTGTGCAGGGTGTGAGGTCTGTGTGTAGTGTTAGAGCTGTATGGGATGTGAGGTGTGTGCAGGGTGTGAGGTCTGTGTGCAGTGTTAGAGCTGTATGGGATGTGAGGTGTGTGCAGGGTGTGAGGTCTGTGTGCAGTGTTAGAGCTGTATGGGATGTGAGGCGTGTGCAGGGAGTGAGGTCTGTGTGCATGTTAGAGCTGTATGGGATGTGAGGCGTGTGCAGGGAGCGAGGTCTGTGTGCAGTGTTAGAGCTGTATGGGATGTGAGGTGTGTGCAGGGTGTGAGGTCTGTGTGCAGTGTTAGAGCTGTATGGGATGTGAGGCGTGTGCAGAGAGTGAGGTCTGTGTGCAGTGTTGGAGCTGTATGGGATGTGAGGCGTGTGCAGGGAGTGAGATCTGTGTGCAGTGTTAGAGCTGTATGGGATGTGAGGCGTGTGCAGAGAGTGAGGTCTGTGTGCAGTGTTAGAGCTGTATGGGATGTGAGGCGTGTGCAGGGTGTGAGGTCTGAGTGCAGTGTTAGAGCTGTATGGGATGTGAGGTGTGTGCAGGGTGTGAGGTCAGTGTGCAGTGTTGGAGCTGTATGGGATGTGAGGCGCGTACAGGGTGTGAGGTCTGTGTGCAGTGTTAGAGCTGTATGGGATGTGAGGTGTGTGCAGGGAGTGAGGTCTGTGTGCAGTGTTGGAGCTGTTTGGGATGTGAGGCGTGTGCAGGGAGTGAGGTCTGTGTGCAGTGTTAGAGCTGTGTGGGATGTGAGGCGTGTGCAGGGAGTGAGGTCTGTGTGTAGTGTTGGAGCTGTATGGGATGTGAGGCGTGTGCAGGGAGTGAGGTCTGTGTGCATGTTAGAGCTGTATGGGATGTGAGGCGTGTGCAGGGTGTGAGGTCTGTGTGCAGTGTTAGAGCTGTATGGGATGTGAGGCGTGTGAGGTCTGTGTGCAGTGTTAGAGCTGTATGGGATGTGAGGCGTGTGCAGGGAGTGAGGTCTGTGTGCAGTGTTAGAGCTGTATGGGATGTGAGGCGTGTGCAGGGAGTGAGGTCTGTGTGCAGTGTTGGAGCTGTATGGGATGTGAGGCGTGTGAGGTCTGTGTGCAGTGTTGGAGCTGTATAGGATGTGAGGCGCATGCAGGGTGTGAGGTCTGTGTGCAGTGTTAGAGCTGTATGAGATGTGAGGCGTGTGCAGGGAGTGAGGTCTGTGTGCAGTGTTAGAGCTGTATGGGATGTGAGGCGTGTGCAGGGTGTGAGGTCTGTGTGCAGTGTTGGAGCTGTATGGGATGTGAGGCATGTGCAGGGAGTGAGGTCTGTGTGCAGTGTTAGAGCTGTATGAGATGTGAGGCGTGTGCAGGGAGTGAGGTCTGTGTGCAGTGTTAGAGCTGTATGGGATGTGAGGTGTGTGCAGGGTGTGAGGTCAGTGTGCAGTGTTAGAGCTGTATGGGATGTGAGTTGTGTGCAGGGTGTGAGGTCAGTGTGCAGTGTTAGAGCTGTATGGGATGTGAGGCATGTGCAGGGAGTGAGGTCTGTGTGCAGTGTTAGAGCTGTATGTGATGTGAGGCGTGTGCAGGGTGTGAGGTCTGTGTGCAGTGTTAGAGCTGTATGGGATGTGAGGCGTGTGCAGGGAGTGAGGTCTGTGTGCAGTGTTAGAGCTGTATGGGATGTGAGGTATGTGCAGGGTGTGAGGTCTGTGTGCAGTGTTAGAGCTGTATGGGAAGTGAGGTGTGTGCAGGGTGTGAGGTCTGTGTGCAGTGTTAGAGCTGTATGGGATGTGAGGCGCGTGCAGGGAGTGAGGTCTGTGTGCAGTGTTAGAGCTGTATGGGATGTGAGGTGTGTGCAGGGTGTGAGGTCTGTGTGCAGTGTTAGAGCTGTATGGGATGTGAGGCGTGTGCAGGGAGTGAGGTCTGTGTGCAGTGTTAGAGCTGTATGGGATGTGAGGCGCGTGCAGGGAGTGAGGTCTGTGTGCAGTGTTAGAGCTGTATGGGATGTGAGGTGTGTGCAGGGTGTGAGGTCTGTGTGCAGTGTTAGAGCTGTATGGGATGTGAGGTGTGTGCAGGGTGTGAGGTCTGTGTGCAGTGTTAGAGCTGTATGGGATGTGAGGCGTGTGCAGGGAGTGAGGTCTGTGTGCAGTGTTGGAGCTGTATGGGATGTGAGGCGTGTGCAGGGAGTGAGGTCTGTGTGCAGTGTTAGAGCTGTATGGGATGTGAGGTGTGTGCAGGGAGTGAGGTCTGTGTGCAGTGTTAGAGCTGTATGGGATGTGAGGCGTGTGCAGGGTGTGAGGTCTGTGTGCAGTGTTAGAGCTGTATGGGATGTGAGGCGTGTGCAGGGAGTGAGGTCTGTGTGCAGTGTTAGAGCTGTATGGGATGTGAGGCGTGTGCAGGGAGTGAGGTCTGTGTCCAGTGTTGGAGCTGTTTGGGATGTGAGGCGTGTGCAGGGAGTGAGGTCTGTGTGCAGTGTTAGAGCTGTGTGGGATGTGAGGCGTGTGCAGGGAGTGAGGTCTGTGTGCAGTGTTAGAGCTGTATGGGATGTGAGGTGTGTGCAGGGTGTGAGGTCTGTGTGCAGTGTTAGAGCTGTATGGGATGTGAGGTGTGTGCAGGGTGTGAGGTCTGTTTGCAGTGTTAGAGCTGTATGGGATGTGAGGCGTGTGCAGGGTGTGAGGTCTGTGTGCAGTGTTAGAGCTTATGGGATGTGAGGCGTGTGCAGGGAGTGAGGTCTGTGTGCAGTGTTAGAGCTTATGGGATGTGAGGCGTGTGCAGGGAGTGAGGTCTGTGTGCAGTGTTGGAGCTGTATGGGATGTGAGGCGTGTGCAGGGAGTGAGATCTGTGTGCAGTGTTAGAGCTGTATGGGATGTGAGGTGTGTGCAGGGTGTGAGGTCTGTGTGCAGTGTTGGAGCTGTATGGGATGTGAGGCGTGTGAGGTCTGTGTGCAGTGTTGGAGCTGTATGGGATGTGAGGCGTGTGCAGGGTGTGAGGTCTGTGTGCAGTGTTAGAGCTGTATGGGATGTGAGGCGTGTGCAGGGAGTGAGGTCTGTGTGCATGTTAGAGCTGTATGGGATGTGAGGCGTGTGCAGGGTGTGAGGTCTGTGTGCAGTGTTGGAGCTGTATGGGATGTGAGGCGTGTGCAGGGAGTGAGGTCTGTGTGCATGTTAGAGCTGTATGGGATGTGAGGCGTGTGCAGGGTGTGAGGTCTGTGTGCAGTGTTAGAGCTGTATGGGATGTGAGGCGTGTGCAGGGTGTGAGGTCAGTGTGCAGTGTTGGAGCTGTATGGGATGTGAGGCGTGTGAGGTCTGTGTGCAGTGTTGGAGCTGTATAGGATGTGAGGCGCGTGCAGGGTGTGAGGTCTGTGTGCAGTGTTAGAGCTGTATGAGATGTCAGGCGTGTGCAGGGAGTGAGGTCTGTGTGCAGTGTTAGAGCTGTATGAGATGTCAGGCGTGTGCAGGGAGTGAGGTCTGTGTGCAGTGTTAGAGCTGTATGGGATGTGAGGCGTGTGCAGGGTGTGAGGTCTGAGTGCAGTGTTAGAGCTGTATGAGATGTCAGGCGTGTGCAGGGTGTGAGGTCTGTGTGCAGTGTTAGAGCTGTATGGGATGTGAGGCATGTGCAGGGTGTGAGGTCTGTGTGCAGTGTTAGAGCTGTATGGGATGTGAGGTGTGTGGAGGGTGTGAGGTCTGTGTGCAGTGTTAGAGCTGTGTGGGATGTGAGGCGTGTGAGGTCTGTGTGCAGTGTTAGAGCTGTATGTGATGTGAGGTGTGTGCAGGGTGTGAGGTCTGTGTGCAGTGTTAGAGCTGTATGGGATGTGAGGTGTGTGCAGGGTGTGAGGTCTGTGTGCAGTGTTAGAGCTGTATGGGATGTGAGGTGTGTGGAGGGTGTGAGGTCAGTGTGCAGTGTTAGAGCTGTGTGGGATGTGAGGCGTGTGAGGTCTGTGTGCAGTGTTAGAGCTGTATGTGATGTGAGGTGTGTGCAGGGTGTGAGGTCTGTGTGCAGTGTTAGAGCTGTATGGGATGTGAGGTGAGTGCAGGGTGTGAGGTCTGTGTGCAGTGTTAGAGTTGTATGAGATGTGAGGTGTGTGCAGGGTGTGAGGTCTGTGTGCAGTGTTAGAGCTGTATGGGATGTGAGGTGTGTGCAGGGTGTGAGGTCTGTGTGCAGTGTTAGAGCTGTATGGGATGTGAGGTGTGTGGAGGGTGTGAGGTCAGTGTGCAGTGTTAGAGCTGTGTGGGATGTGAGGCGTGTGAGGTCTGTGTGCAGTGTTAGAGCTGTATGTGATGTGAGGTGTGTGCAGGGTGTGAGGTCTGTGTGCAGTGTTAGAGCTGTATGGGATGTGAGGTGAGTGCAGGGTGTGAGGTCTGTGTGCAGTGTTAGAGTTGTATGAGATGTGAGGCGTGTGCAGGGAGTGAGGTCTGTGTGCAGTGTTAGAGCTGTATGGGATGTGAGGTGTGTGCAGGGAGTGAGGTCTGTGTGCAGTGTTGGAGCTGTTTGGGATGTGAGGCGTGTGCAGGGAGTGAGGTCTGTGTGCATGTTAGAGCTGTATGGGATGTGAGGTGTGTGCAGGGTGTGAGGTCTGTGTGCAGTGTTGGAGCTGTATGGGATGTGAGGCGTGTGAGGTCTGTGTGCAGTGTTGGAGCTGTATAGGATGTGAGGCGCGTGCAGGGTGTGAGGTCTGTGTGCAGTGTTAGAGCTGTATGAGATGTCAGGCGTGTGCAGGGAGTGAGGTCTGTGTGCAGTGTTAGAGCTGTATGGGATGTGAGGCGTGTGCAGGGAGTGAGGTCTGTGTGCAGTGTTAGAGCTGTATGAGATGTGAGGCGTGTGCAGGGAGTGAGGTCTGTGTGCAGTGTTAGAGCTGTATGGGATGTGAGGCGTGTGCAGGGTGTGAGGTCTGTGTGCAGTGTTAGAGCTGTATGGGATGTGAGGCGCGTGCAGGGTGTGAGGTCTGTGTGCAGTGTTAGAGCTGTATGGGATGTGAGGTGTGTGCAGGGAGTGAGGTCTGTGTGCAGTGTTGGAGCTGTTTGGGATGTGAGGTGAGTGCAGGGTGTGAGGTCTGTGTGCAGTGTTAGAGCTGTATGAGATGTGAGGCGTGTGCAGGGAGTGAGGTCTGTGTGCAGTGTTAGAGCTGTATGGGATGTGAGGTGTGTGCAGGGAGTGAGGTCTGTGTGCAGTGTTGGAGCTGTTTGGGATGTGAGGCGTGTGCAGGGAGTGAGGTCTGTGTGCATGTTAGAGCTGTATGGGATGTGAGGTGTGTGCAGGGTGTGAGGTCTGTGTGCAGTGTTGGAGCTGTATGGGATGTGAGGCGTGTGAGGTCTGTGTGCAGTGTTGGAGCTGTATAGGATGTGAGGCGCGTGCAGGGTGTGAGGTCTGTGTGCAGTGTTAGAGCTGTATGAGATGTCAGGCGTGTGCAGGGAGTGAGGTCTGTGTGCAGTGTTAGAGCTGTATGGGATGTGAGGCGTGTGCAGGGAGTGATGTCTGTGTGCAGTGTTAGAGCTGTATGAGATTTGAGGCGTGTGCAGGGAGTGAGGTCTGTGTGCAGTGTTAGAGCTGTATGGGATGTGAGGCGTGTGCAGGGTGTGAGGTCTGTGTGCAGTGTTAGAGCTGTATGGGATGTGAGGTGTGTGCAGGGTGTGAGGTCTGGGTGCAGTGTTAGAGCTGTATGGGATGTGAGGTGTGTGCAGGGTGTGAGGTCAGTGTGCAGTGTTAGAGCTGTGTGGGATGTGAGGCGTGTGAGGTCTGTGTGCAGTGTTGGAGCTGTATGGGATGTGAGGCGTGTGAGGTCTGTGTGCAGTGTTGGAGCTGTATAGGATGTGAGGCGCGTGCAGGGTGTGAGGTCTGTGTGCAGTGTTGGAGCTGTATGGGATGTGAGGCGTGTGAGGTCTGTGTGCAGTGTTGGAGCTGTATAGGATGTGAGGCGCGTGCAGGGTGTGAGGTCTGTGTGTAGTGTTAGAGCTGTATGAGATGTCAGGCGTGTGCAGGGAGTGAGGTCTGTGTGCAGTGTTAGAGCTGTATGGGATGTGAGGCGTGTGAGGTCTGTGTGCAGTGTTAGAGCTGTATGGGATGTGAGGCGTGTGCAGGGAGTGAGGTCTATGTGCAGTGTTAGAGCTGTGTGGGATGTGAGGCGTGTGAGGTCTGTGTGCAGTGTTAGAGCTGTATGGGATGTGAGGCGTGTGCAGGGAGTGAGGTCTGTGTGCATGTTAGAGCGGTATGGGATGTGAGGCGTGTGCAGGGAGCGAGGTCTGTGTGCATGTTAGAGCGGTATGGGATGTGAGGCGTGTGCAGGGAGCGAGGTCTGTGTGCAGTGTTAGAGCTTATGGGATGTGAGGCGTGTGCAGGGAGTGAGGTCTGTGTGCAGTGTTGGAGCTGTATGGGATGTGAGGCGTGTGCAGGGAGTGAGATCTGTGTGCAGTGTTGGAGCTGTTTGGGATGTGAGGCGTGTGCAGGGAGTGAGGTCTGTGTGCAGTGTTAGAGCTGTATGGGATGTGAGGTGTGTGCAGGGAGTGAGGTCTGTGTGCAGTGTTGGAGCTGTTTGGGATGTGAGGCGTGTGCAGGGAGTGAGGTCTGTGTGCAGTGTTAGAGCTGTATGGGATGTGAGGCGTGTGAGGTCTGTGTGCAGTGTTAGAGCTGTATGGGATGTGAGGCGTGTGCAGGGAGTGAGGTCTGTGTGCAGTTTTAGAGCTGTATGGGATGTGAGGCGTTTGAGGTCTGTGTGCAGTGTTGGAGCTGTATGGGATGTGAGGCGCGTGCAGGGTGTGAGGTCTGTGTGCAGTGTTAGAGCTGTATGGGATGTGAGGTGTGTGCAGGGAGTGAGGTCTGTGTGCAGTGTTGGAGCTGTTTGGGATGTGAGGCGTGTGCAGGGAGTGAGGTCTGTGTGCAGTGTTAGAGCTGTATGGGATGTGAGGCGTGTGAGGTCTGTGTGCAGTGTTAGAGCTGTATGGGATGTGAGGCGTGTGCAGGGAGTGAGGTCTGTGTGCAGTTTTAGAGCTGTATGGGATGTGAGGCGTGTGCAGGGTGTGAGGTCTGTGTGCAGTGTTGGAGCTGTATGGGATGTGAGGCGTGTGAGGTCTGTGTGCAGTGTTAGAGCTGTATGGGATGTGAGGCGTGTGCAGGGAGTGAGGTCTGTGTGCAGTGTTAGAGCTGTATGGGATGTGAGGCGTGTGCAGGGAGTGAGGTCTGTGTGCAGTGTTGGAGCTGTATGGGATGTGAGGCGTGTGCAGGGAGTGAGGTCTGTGTGCAGTGTTAGAGCTGTATGGGATGTGAGGCGTGTGCAGGGAGTGAGGTCTGTGTGCAGTGTTAGAGCTGTATGGGATGTGAGGCGTGTGCAGGGAGTGAGGTCTGTGTGCAGTGTTGGAGCTGTATGGGATGTGAGGCGTGTGCAGGGAGTGAGGTCTGTGTGCAGTGTTAGAGCTGTATGGGATGTGAGGCGTGTGCAGGGAGTGAGGTCTGTGTGCATGTTAGAGCTGTATGGGATGTGAGGCGTGTGCAGGGAGTGATGTCTGTGTGCAGTGTTGGAGCTGTATGGGATGTGAGGCGTGTGAGGTCTGTGTGCAGTGTTGGAGCTGTATGGGATGTGAGGCGTGTGAGGTCTGTGTGCAGTGTTGGAGCTGTATAGGATGTGAGGCGCATGCAGGGTGTGAGGTCTGTGTGCAGTGTTAGAGCTGTATGAGATGTGAGGCGTGTGCAGGGAGTGAGGTCTGTGGGCAGTGTTAGAGCTGTATGGGATGTGAGGCGTGTGCAGGGTGTGAGGTCTGTGTGCAGTGTTAGAGCTGTATGGGATGTGAGGCATGTGCAGGGAGTGAGGTCTGTGTGCAGTGTTAGAGCTGTATGGGATGTGAGGCATGTGCAGGGTGTGAGGTCTGTGTGCAGTGTTAGAGCTGTATGGGATGTGAGGCATGTGCAGGGAGTGAGGTCTGTGTGCAGTGTTAGAGCTGTATGGGATGTGAGGCATGTGCAGGGTGTGAGGTCTGTGTGCAGTGTTAGAGCTGTATGGGATGTGAGGCGTGTACAGGGAGTGAGGTCTGTGTGCAGTGTTAGAGCTGTATGGAATGTGAGGCGTGTGCAGGGTGTGAGGTCTGTGTGCAGTGTTAGAGCTGTATGGGATGTGAGGCGTGTGCAGGGAGTGAGGTCTGTGTGCAGTGTTAGAGCTGTATGGGATGTGAGGCATGTACAGGGAGTGAGGTCTGTGTGCAGTGTTAGAGCTGTATGGGATGTGAGGCGTGTGCAGGGAGTGAGGTCTGTGTGCATGTTAGAGCTGTATGGGATGTGAGGCGTGTGCAGGGTGTGAGGTGTGTGTGCAGTGTTAGAGCTGTATGGGATGTGAGGCGTGTGCAGGGAGTGAGGTCTGTGTGCAGTGTTAGAGCTGTATGGGATGTGAGGTGTGTGCAGGGTGTGAGGTCTGTGTGCAGTGTTAGAGCTGTATGGGATGTGAGGTGTGTGCAGGGAGTGAGGTCTGTGTGCAGTGTTAGAGCTGTATGGGATGTGAGGCGTGTGCAGGGAGTGAGGTCTGTGTGCAGTGTTAGAGCTGTATGGGATGTGAGGTGTGTGCAGGGAGTGAGGTCTGTGTGCAGTGTTAGAGCTGTATGGGATGTGAGGTGTGTGCAGGGTGTGAGGTCTCTTTGCAGTGTTAGAGCTGTATGGGATGTGAGGCGTGTGCAGGGTGTGAGGTATGTGTGCAGTGTTAGAGCTGTATGGGATGTGAGGTGTGTGCAGGGTGTGAGGTCTGTGTGCAGTGTTAGAGCTGTATGGAATGTGAGGCGTGTGCAGGGAGTGAGGTCTGTGTGCAGTGTTAGAGCTGTATGGGATGTGAGGCGTGTGCAGGGTGTGAGGTCTGTGTGCAGTGTTAGAGCTGTATGGGATGTGAGGTGTGTGCAGGGAGTGAGGTCTGTGTGCAGTGTTAGAGCTGTATGGGATGTGAGGCGTGTGCAGGGTGTGAGGTCTGTGTGCAGTGTTAGAGCTGTATGGGATGTGAGGTGTGTGCAGGGAGTGAGGTCTGTGTGCAGTGTTAGAGCTGTATGGGATGTGAGGCGTGTGCAGGGTGTGAGGTCTGTGTGCAGTGTTGGAGCTGTATGGGATGTGAGGTGTGTGCAGGGTGTGAGGTCTGTGTGCAGTGTTGGAGCTGTATGGGATGTGAGGCGTGTGCAGGGAGTGAGGTCTGTGTGCAGTGTTAGAGCTGTATGGGATGTGAGGCGTGTGCAGGGAGTGAGGTCTGTGTGCAGTGTTAGAGCTGTATGGGATGTGAGGCGTGTGCAGGGAGTGAGGTCTGTGTGCAGTGTTGGAGCTGTATGGGATGTGAGGCGTGTGCAGGGAGTGAGGTCTGTGTGCAGTGTTAGAGCTGTATGGGATGTGAGGCGTGTGCAGGGAGTGAGGTCTGTGTGCAGTGTTAGAGCTGTATGGGATGTGAGGCGTGTGCAGGGAGTGAGGTCTGTGTGCAGTGTTAGAGCTGTATGGGATGTGAGGCGTGTGCAGGGAGTGAGGTCTGTGTGCAGTGTTGGAGCTGTATGGGATGTGAGGCGTGTGCAGGGAGTGAGGTCTGTGTGCAGTGTTAGAGCTGTATGGGATGTGAGGCATGTGCAGGGTGTGAGGTCTGTGTGCAGTGTTAGAGCTGTATGGGATGTGAGGCATGTACAGGGAGTGAGGTCTGTGTGCAGTGTTAGAGCTGTATGGGATGTGAGGCATGTGCAGGGAGTGAGGTCTGTGTGCAGTGTTAGAGCTGTATGGGATGTGAGGTGTGTGCAGGGAGTGAGGTCTGTGTGCAGTGTTAGAGCTGTATGGGATGTGAGGCGTGTGCAGGGTGTGAGGTCTGTGTGCAGTGTTAGAGCTCTATGGGATGTGAGGCATGTACAGGGAGTGAGCAATCACGAATGCCCAATTTTTGGTGTTGTCCCTCCAAATTGACTGAGTTTTCAACGATACGCTGGATTTGTTTTACAGCTCAGATCGGAAATATCTGACATTATCCACCATGTGATCGTTAGCTACGACCCAAACTCAGAGGAACAGACAGAGGAGAGTTTCGGGAAAACGTGGGAATACATCCAGGATAAAGTGAGTGGACTGTGGGAAACCAGTGGGAGGGTGGGTGAGACTGAGAGCTCGGGACGTGGAATTCCTCTCTCCCCCCTCTGGGTTGTTACTCTGACTGGTTACCTGGACGAGTTACTTGTTCATGTTAGTTTTGCCTGTGCTCATCCTAATCCGGAGTTTGTGTCTGTAATGTTTTGCCGAGTTATCTGAGGATGATTCTCTCTGTTCCAGCTGAACTGTTGTGGTTGGATGAGTCCCTCAAACTGGACGGAGAATAGAATCATCCGGAACATCTCCGTGACCGTCTTCCCATGTTCTTGTTATCGAAACAAAACAAGGCATGAGTCTGGATTCTGTCAGGGAGAACAGTCTCTGCACCGAGCGGTGAGTCTGCCGAAGCTAATACTGCTCTTTCCCCTGTAGTCAGGCCCCCCCTGACAACCCCCCTCCCCGCACACTATCCTGCACCACCCCAAAAATTACATGCAGGTCTGTCCCCCCCAAAACTCAAGGGCCTCCCCCAAACATCCCCAGCTCACCCAACAACACGCCTCTCCGCATCTATCAGCACAAACACAGGCCTCTCCGCATCCCCCCGCGCAAACACAGGCCTCTCCTCATTCCCCAGCGCAAACACAGGCCTCTCTTCATCCCCCACCGCAAACACAGGCCTCTCCCCAACCCCCAGTGCAAACACAGGCCTCTCCGCATCCCCCAGTGCAAACACAGGCCTCTCCCCATCCCCCAGCGCAAACACAGGCCTCTCCCCAACCCCCAGTGCAAACACAGGCCTCTCCCCAACCCCCAGTGCAAACACAGGCCTCTCCTCATCCCCCAGCGCAAACACAGGCCTCTCCTCATCCCCCAGCGCAAACACAGGCCTCTCCTCATCCCCCAGCGCAAACACAGGCCTCTCCCCACGCGCCCAGGGCAAACACAGGCCTCTCCCCACCCCCCAGCACAAACACAGGCCTCTCCCCACCCCCCAGCGCAAACACAGGCCTCTCCCCACCCCCCAGCGCAAACACAGGCCTCCACTCCTCCCAAACACCAGTCTCTTCCTCCCCCTTGCCCCAAATACCGACCTGCACCCCCCAACCCGAACACAGGCCTCTTTCTCCACCCCCCCTCCCCAAGTCTAAGCCAAGCACAGGCCCCTCACTGCATAAGTACAGGCGTCCTGTGATGGAGGTGCGTGATTGGGGGGTAATTGTGGGATCGGGGCTGATTTTCCAGTCCGTGTGTGTTTGGGACAGTCGTACGGTGAATGTGCAGGAGCGCAGTGTGTTTGTTAATTGCAAGATATACTTTATTCATAAAAGAATCTTTATTTACACATACAGTTACTAAAGCAGGTCTGTACAGTCCTGGATTCAGGAATGTGCCGGTCTGTAACACTCGGTTGGGATCAACGCCTTGTTCTGGAAGACCAACAGCTTTTGGGTAGACCGACACTTTGTGCAACAACAGACAGTGCCTAGCACCGATGCCCAGATTTTTACCGAGAGTGGGGAGGGAGCAGTGGTCCCAAAACATTCCCAGTTTCTCCTTCACCGTTGGTGATGTGAAGGAATGTGCCCAGGTCTCTCCAAGCAGCATTCCAGTTCCCTCAGGTCACCTGTCCTGAAGGTGAAGGGGATGTTCCTGTTGTAATTGTGTTGGGCGTTGTAGATGTCACTGTGACAGGATCCTCACGTCACTGAGGTTTATGTCGTGGCCAGTGGGAGGCTGTTGGTAATGAGGGAATGTTTCTTGTTTGTGTTTAATGAAGGGCTGCATGTCGAATGTTGAGGAGTGGCTCTATCAGAACATCGGCATTATCCTGGGGGTGTGCATTGGAGTCGCTGTCACAGAGGTAGGTCACACAGTCAGCACGACTGCATTTAACGCACTCCCACCCTCCCCCCACACCCCACACCCTCCTCCCCCCACACCCCACACCCTCCCCCCACACCCCACACCCTCCCCCTTCCCCCCACACCCCACACCCTCCCCCCACACCCACACCCTCCCCCCTCCACCCCCCCCACACCCTCCCCCCACACCCTCCACCCACACACTCACCCCACACCCTCCTCCCTCCCCCTCACCCTCCCCACACCCTCCTCCCACACCCCACACCCTCCCCCCACACCCTACACCCCACACCCCACACCCTCCCCCCACACCCTCCCCCACACCCTCCTCCCTCCCCCACACCCTCCTCCCTCCCCCACACCCTCCACCCTCCTCTCTCACCCTCCCCCACACCCTCCTCCCACACCCTCCTCCCACACCCCACACCCACACCCCACACCCTCCCCCCACACCCCACACCCTCCCCCCACAACCCACACCCCACACCCTCCCCCTACACCCCACACCCTCCTCCACACCCTCCTCCCACACCCCACAGCCTCCCCCCACACCCCACACCCTCCCCCACACCCTCCCCCCACACCCTCCCCCCACACCCCACACCCTCCCCCCACACCCCACACCCTCCACCCACACCCTCCTCCCACACCCTCCCCCCCACACCCTCCTCCCTCCCCCTCACCCTCCTCCCACACCCTCCTCCCTCCTCCCACACCCTCCTCCCTCCCCCCACACCCCTCCACCCTCCCCCCACACCCTCCACCCTCCTCCCACACCCTCCTCCCTCACCCTCCACCCACAACCTCCTCCCTCACCCTCCCCCCTCCTCCCATACCCTCCCCCCACACCCACCCCCACCCCAACCCTCCCCCCACACCCTCCCCTACCCTCCTCCCTCACCCTCCACCCTCCTCCCACACCCTCCACCCTCCCCCTCCACCCTCCTCCCACACCCTCCACCCTCCCCCCACACCCACCACCCTCCTCCCACACACTCCCCCACACCCTCCTCCCTCACCTTCCACCCACAACCTCCTCCCTCACCCTCACCCCTCCTCCCATACCCTCCCCCTCCCCCCACACCCACACCCACCCCCAACCTCCCCCCACACCCTCCCCCCACACCCTCCCCCACACCCTCCCCCCATATCCCACACCCTCCCCCTCCCCCACACCCTCCCCCCACACACTCCCCCACCCTCCTCCCTCACCCTCCTCTCTCACCCTCCACCCTCCTCCCACACCCCACACCCTCCCCCACACCCTCCACCGTCACCCCACATCCCTCACCCCCCCCACACCCCATACCCACACCCCACCCCCCACACCCACCCCCCCACATCCCACACCCTCCCCCCAAATCCCACACCCTCCCCCACACCCCCCCACATCCCACACCCTTCTCCCACATTCCACACCCTTCCCCCACACCCCACACCCTCCCCCCCACACCCCACACCCTCCCCCCCACAACCCACACCCTCCCCCCCACAACCCACACCCTCCCCCCCACAACCCACACCTACCCCCCCACACCCCACACCTACCCCCCACACCCCACACCCTATCCCCACACCCCACACCCTCCCTCCACACCCCACACCCTCCCTCCACACCCCACACCTTCCACCCTCATCCCACACCCTCCCCCCACATCCCACACCTTCCCCCCACATCCCACACCCTCCCCCATACACCACACCCTCCCCCTACATCCCACACCCCCTCCCCACATTCCACACCCTCCACCCTCCCCATATCCCACCCCCTCCTGCCACCCCCACATCCTCCCCCCCACATCCCACACTCTCCCCCCCCACATCCCATACTCTCCCCCCACCTCCCACACCCTCCTCCCACACCCTTCCCCCACCTCCCACACCCTCCCCCCACACCCCACACCCTCCCCCCACCTCCCACACCCTCCCCCCCACCTCCCACACCCTCCCCCCACCTCCCACACCCTCCCCCCACGTCCCACACCCTCCCTCCACATCCCACACCCTCCCCCCACACCCTTCCCCCACATCCCACACCCTCCCCCACACCCCACACCCTCCCCCCACATCCCACACCCTCCCCCCACTTCCCACATCCTCCTCCCACCTCCCACACCCCACACCCTCCCCCCACACCCCACACCCTCCCCCCACATCCCACACCCTCCTCCCACACCCTTCTCCCACACCCCACACCCTCCCCCCACACCCTCCTCCCACACCCCACACCCTCCCCCCGCAGCCCACACCCTCCCCCCGCACCCCACACCCTCCCTCCGCACCCCACACCCTCCCCCCACATCCCACACCCTCCACCCCCCCCACATCCCACACCCTCCACCCACCCCCCACATCCCACACCCTCCACCCTCCCCCCACATCCCCCACCCTCCCCCCACATCCCACACCCTCCCCCCACCTCCCACACCCTCCCCCCTCCCCCCACATCCCACACCCTCCCTCCACACCCCACACCCTCCCCCCACACCCTCCCCCCACACCCTCCCCCAACATCCCACACCCTCCCTCCACACCCCACACCCTCCCCCCACATCCCACACCCTCCCCCCACCTCCCACACCCTCCCCCCACACCCTCCCCCTACCTCCTACACCCTCCACCTTCTCCCGACATCCCACACCTTCCACCCTCCCCCCATATCCCACCCCCTCCCGCAACCCCCACACCGTCCACCCTGCCCCACATCCAACACCCTCCCCCACCTCCCACACCCTCCCTCCACACCCTCCACCCTCCCTCCACACGCTCCACCCTCCCTCCACACCCCACACCCTCCCCCCACACCCTCCCCCCACACCCTCCCCCACCTCCCACACCCTCCCCCCACCTCCCACACCCTCCCTCCACACCCCAACCCTCCCTCCACACCCCACACCCTCCCTCCGCACCCCACACCCTTCCCCCACACCCTCCCCCCACACCATCCGCCACCTCCCACACCCTCCCCCCCACCTCCCACACCCTCCCTCCACATCCCACACCCTCCCCCAACATCGCACAGCCTCCCCCCACTTCCCACACCCTCCTCCCACCTCCCACACCCTCCTCCCACACCCACACCCCTGCCCCCACACCCTCCCCCCACATCCACACCCCCCTCCCACACCCTCCTCCCACACCCGCCTCCCACCTCCCACACCCTCCTCCCACACCCCACACCCTCCCCACACCCTCCTCCCACACCCCACACACTCCCTCCGCACCCCACCCCCTCCACACCACCCCCACATCCCACACCCTCCACCCTCCCCCCACATCCCACACCCTCCCCCCACCTCCCACACCCTCCCCACATCCCACACCCTCCCCCACACCCTCCCCCACACCCTCCCCCCACCTCCCACACCCTCCCCCACACCCCCCACCCTCCACCTTCTCCCTACATCCCACACCTCCACCCCTCCCCGCCACCCCCACACCCCCTACCCTGCCCCACATCCCACACCCTCCCCCACCTCCCCACACCCTCCCTCCACACCCTCCACCCTCACTCCACACCCACCACTCTCCCCCCACACCCCACACCCTCCCTCCACACCCACTCCCTCCACCAACACCCTCCTCCCTCACCCTCCCCCACACCCTCCTCCCTCCCCCCGCCCCCACACCCTCCTCCCTCCCCCTCACCCACCTCCCTCACCCTCCTCCCTCACCCTCCTCCACACCCTCCTCCCACACCCTCCTCCCTCACCCTCCCCCACACCTTCCTTCCTCACCCTCCCCCACACCCTCCTCCCTCACCCTCCACCCTCCACCCACACCGTCCCCCACACCCTCCTCCCACACCCTCCTCCCTCCTCCCACACCCTCCACCCTCCACCCACACTCTCCACCCTCCTCCCACACACTCACCCCACACCCTCCCCCAACACCCTCCTCCCTCACCCTCCACCCACAACCTCCTCCCTTACGCTCCCCCTTCCTCCCATACCCCACACCCACCCCCACCCTCCCCCCACACCCTCCCCTACCCTCCTCCCTCACCCTCCACCCTCCCCCCCACACCCACCCCCCCACACCCTCCCCCACACCCTCCCCCCACACCCCACACCCTCCTCCACACCCTCCCCCACACCCTCCCCCCACACCCCACACCCTCCTGCCCACCACCCTCCCCCCACACCCCACACCCTCCTCCCACACCCTCCCCCCACACCCCACACCCTCCTCCCACACCCTCCCCCACCCTCCTCCCTCACCCTCCACCCTCCTCCCACACCCTCACCCCACACCCCTCCCCCACACCCTCCACCGTCACCCCACATCCCTCACCCTCCCCCCAAACCCTCCACCCACACCCTCCTCCCACACCCTCCCCCACCCTCCTCCACCCTCCTCCCTCACCCTCCACCCTCCTCCCACACCCTCACCCCACACCCTCCCCCACGTCCCACACCCTCCCTCCACATCCACACCGTACCCCCACACCCTCCCCCCACAACCTCCCCCCACACCCTCCCCCCACACCCCACACCCTCCCCCCACATCCCACACCCTCCCCCCACATCCCACACCCTCCCCCCACATCCCACACCCTCCTCCCTCACCCTCCACCCTCACCCCACACCCTCCACCGTCACCCCACATCCTCACCCTCCCCCCACACCCTCCACCCACACCCTCCCCCCACACCCTCCCCCACCCTCCTCCCTCACCCTCCACCCTCCTCCCACGCCCTCCCCCACGTCCCACACCCTCCCTCCACATCCCACACCCTCCCCCCACACCCCACACCCCACACCCTCCCCCACACCCACACCCTCCCCCCACATCCCACACCCTCCTCCCACACCCCACACCCTCCCCCCACACCCCACACCCTCCCCCCACACCCTCCTCCCACACCCCACACCCTCCCCCACACCCTCTCCCCACACCCTCCCCCCACACCCCACACCCTCCCCCCACACCCTCCCCCCACACCCCACATCCTCCCCCCACATCCCACACCCTCCACCCCCCCCACATCCCACACCCTCCCCCCGCATTCCACACCCTCCCTCCGCACCCCACAACCTCCCCCCACATCCCACACCCTCCCCCCACATCCCACACCCTCCCCCCACATCCCACACCCTCCACCGCGCCCCACATCCCACACCCTCCACCCTCCCCCACATAGCACAACCTCCCCCACATCCCACACCCTCCCCCCACCTCCCACACCCTCCCCCCACCTCCCACACCCTCCCCCCACCTCCCACACCCCTCCCCACATCCCACACCCTCCCTCCACACCCCACACCCTCCCTCCACACCCCACACCCTCCCCACACACCCCACACCCTCCCCCCACACCCTCCCCCCACACCCTCCCCCCACCTCCCACACCCTACCCCCACACCCTACCCCCACCTCCTACACCCTCAACCTTCTCCCTACATCCCACACCCTCCACCCTCCCCCCATATCCCACACCCTCCCCCCACCTCCCACACCCTCCCCCCCTCCCCCCACATCCCACACCCTCCCTCCACACCCCACACCCTCCCCCCACACCCCACACCCTCCCCCCACACCCTCCCCCAACATCCCACACCCTCCCTCCACACCCCACACCCTCCCCCCACATCCCACACCCTCCCCCACCTCCCACACCCTCCCCCCACACCTCCCCCTACCTCCTACACCCTCCACCTTCTCCCGACATCCCACACCTTCCACCCTCCCCCCATATCCCACCCCCTCCCGCAACCCCCACACCCTCCACCCTGCCCCACATCCCACACCCTTCCCCACCTCCCACACCCTCCCTCCACACCCTCACCCTCCCTCCACATCTCCACCCTCCCTCCACACCCTCCACCCTCCCTCCACACCCACACTCTCACCCCACACCCTCCCTCCACACCCCACACCCTCCCCCCCACACCCTCCCCCCAACTCCCACACCCACCCCCCACCACCCACACCCTCCCTCCACATCCCACACCCTCCCCCCACACCCTCCCCCCACATCCCACACCCTCCCCCCACATCCCACACCCTCCCCCCCACACCCCACACCCTCCCCCCCACACCCCACACCCTCCCCCCCACACCCTCCCCCCACACCCTCCCCCCCACATCCCACACCCTCCCCCCACTTCCCACACCCTCCTCCCACCTCCCACACCATCCTCCCACCTCCCACACCCTCCTCCCACACCCCACACCCTCCTCCCACACCCCACACCCTCCCACCCACACCCTCCCCCCACATCCCATACCCTCCTCCCACCACCCTCCTCCCACCTCCCACACCCTCCTCCCACCTCCACCTCCCCACACCCTCCACCCACCTTCCACACCACACAGACTCCTCCCACACACTCCTCCCACACCCCACACCCTCCCCCCACACCCTCCTCCCACACCCACACCCTCCTCCCACACCCCACACCCTCCTCCCACACCCCCACACCCCTCCCCCACACCCCACACCCTCCCCCCACATCCCACACCCTCCCTCCGCACCCCACACCCACCCCCCCACATCCCACACCCTCCCCCCACATCCCACACCCTCCACACCCCCCACATCCCACACCCTCCACCCTCCCCCCACATCCCACACCCCCACCCTCCCCCCACATCCCACACCCTCCACCACACCCACCCCCACATCCCACACCCTGCCCCCACATCCCACACCCCTCCCCACACCCCTCTCCCCACCTCCCACACCCTCCCCCACACCCTCCCCACACCTCCCACACCCTCCACCCTCCCCCCCATATCCCACCCCCTCCCGCCACCCCCCACACCCACTACCCTGCCCCACATCCACACCCTTCCCCACCACCCACACCCTCCCTCCACACCCCTCCACCCTCCCTCCACACCCTCCACCCTCCCTCCACACCCACCACTCCCCCCCCACACCACACACCCTCCCTCCACACCCCACACCCTCCCCCCACACCCTCCCCCCAACTCCCACACCCTCCCCCCAACTCCCACACCCACCCCCCACCACCCACACCCACCCACCACATCCCACACCCCCCCCCACACCCTCCCCCCACCACCCACACCCTCCCCCCACACCCCACACACTCCCCCCCACACCCTCCCCCCCACACCCTCCTCCCACACCCACACCCTCCTCCCACACCCCACACCCACCTCCCACACCCCACACCCTCCCCCCACTTCCCACACCCACCTCCCACCTCCCACACCCCTCCACCCACACCCCACACCCCCCTCCCACCACACCACACCCACCCCCCACACCCTCCCCCACATCCCACACCCTCCTCCCACACCCTCCTCCCACCTCCCACACCCTCCTCCCACCTTCCACACACCACACCCTCCTCCCACACCCCACACCCTCCCCCCCACACCCTCCTCCCACACCCACACCCTCCTCCCACACCCCACACCCTCCTCCCACACCCCACCACCCTCCCCCCACACCCCACACCCTCCCTCCGCACCCCACACCCTCCCCCCATATCCCACACCCTCCACCCCCCCCACATCCCACACCCTCCACCCTCCCCCCACATCCCACACCCTGCCCCCACATCCCACACCCTCCACCCCCCCCACATCCCACACCCTCCACCCCCCCCACATCCCACACCCTCCACCCCCCCACATCCCACACCCTCCACCCTCTCCCCACCTCCCACACCCTCCCCCACACCCTCCCCTCACCTCCCACACCCTCCACCCTCCACCCATATCCCACCCCCTCCCGCCACCCCCACACCCTCTACCCTGCCCCACATCCCACACCCTTCCCCACCTCCCACACCCTCCCTCCACACGCTCCACCCTCCCTCCACACCCTCCACTCTCCCTCCACACCCACACTCTCACCCCACCTCCCACACCCTCCCTCCACACCCTCCACCCTCCCTCCACACCCACCACTCTCCCCCCACACCCCACACCCTCCCTCCACACCCCACACCCTCCCCCCCCCACACCCTCCCCCCCAACTCCCACACCCACCCCCCACCTCCCACACCCTCCCCCCACACCCTCCCCCCACATCCCACACCCTCCCCCCCACACCCTCCCCCCACATCCCACACCCTCCCCCCACATCCCACACCCTCCCCCCACATCCCACACCCTCCCCCCACTTCCCACACCCTCCTCCCACCTCCCACACCCTCCTCCCACACCCCACACCCTCCTCCCACACACCACACCCTCCCCCCACACCCTCCCCCCCACATCCCACACCCTCCCCCCACATCCCACACCCTCCTCCCACTCCCTCCTCCCACCTCCCACACCTCCTCCCACCTTCCACACACCACAGACTCCTCCCACACCCCCACACCCTCCCCCCACACCCTCCTCCCACACCCACACCCTCCTCCCACATCCCACACCCTCCCCCCACATCCCACACCCTCCCTCCGCACCCCACACCCTCCCTCCGCACCCCACACCCTCCCCCCACATCCCACACCCTCCACCCCGCCCACATCCCACACCCTCCACCCTCCCCCCCACATCCCACACCCTCCCCCTCCCCCCACATCCCACACCCTCCCCCCTCCCCCACATCCCACACCCTGCCCCCACACCCTCTCCCCACCTCCCACACCCTCCCCCACACCCTCCCCTCACCTCCCACACCCTCCACCCTCCCCCCATATCCCACCCCCTCCCGACACCCCCACACCCTCTACCCTGCCCCACATCCCACACCCTCCCCCACCTCCCACACCCTCCCTCCACACCCTCCACCCTCCCTCCACACCCACCACTCTCCCCCCACACCCACCACTCTCCCCCCACGTCCCACACCCCACACCCTCCACCCACACCCCACACCCTCCACCCACATCCCACACCCTCCCCCCATACCCCACACCCTCCACCCTCCCCCCACATCCCACAATCTCCACCCTCCCCCCATATCCCACACCCTCCCGCCACCCCCACACCCTCCACCCTGCCCCCACATCCCACACCCTCCCGCCACACCCCACACCCTCCCGCCACACCCTCCACCCTGCCCCCACATCCCACATCCTTCCCCCACACCCCACACCCCACACCCTCCCCCCACATCCCACCCCTTCCCCCTAAATCCCACACCCTCCCGCCACACCCCACACCCTCCCGCCACACCCTCCACCCTGCCCCCACATCCCACATCCTTCCCCCACACCCACACCCTCCCCCCACACCCCACACCCCTCCCCCCACACCCCACACCCTCCCCCCACATCCCACACCCTCCCCCACACCCCACACCCTCCCCCACACCCCACACCCTCCCCCCACACCCCACACCCTCCCCCCACACCCCACACCCTCCCCCCACACCCTACACCCTCCCCCACACCCCACACCCTCCCCCACACCCCACACCCTCCCCCACACCCCACCCCACACCCCACACCTTCCCCCATACCCTCCCCCCACACCCCACACCCATGCCCCACATCCCACACCCCACACCCTCCCCCCACATCCCACACCCCACACCCTTTCCCCACATCCCACACCTCCACCCTCTCCCCACCTCCCACCCCCTCCCCCCACCTCCCACACACTCCTCCCACCTCCCACACGCTCCCCCCCACACCCTCCCCCGACATCCCCACACCCTCCACCCTGCCCCCACATCCCACACCCTCTCCCCACCTCCCACACCCTCCCCCACACCCTCCCCTCACCTCCCACACCCTCCACCCTCCCCCCATATCCCACCCCCTCCCGCCACCCCCACACCCTCTACCCTGCCCCACATCCCACACCCTCCCCCACCTCCCACACCCTCCCTCCACACCCTCCACCCTCCCCCCACACCCACCACTCTCCCCCCACACCCACCACTCTCCCCCCACACACCACACCCCACACCCTCCATCCTCATCCCATACCGGCCGCCCTCACCCCACATCCCACACCCTCCACCCTCCCCCCATACCCCAACCCCCCGCCACCCACACACCCTCCCACCCTGCCCCACACCCCACACCCTCCACCCATATCCCACACCCTCCCGCCAACCCCACACCCTCCACCCTGCCCCCACATCCCACACCCTCCCGCCACACCCCACACCCTCCCGCCACACCCTCCACCCTGCCCCCACATCCCACATCCTTCCCCACACCCCACACCCCACACCCTCCCCCCACACCCCACACCCTCCCCCCACACCCCACACCCTCCCCCCACATCCCACCCCTTCGCCCTAAATCCCACACCTACCCCACATCCCACACCCTCCCCCCACATCCCACACCCTCCCCCACACCCCACACCCTCCCCCACACCCTCCCCCCCACACCCTCCCCCACACCCCCACCACCCTCCCCCACACCACACCCCACACCTTCCCCCATACCCTCCCCCCACACCCCACACCCATGCCCCACATCCCACACCCCACACCCTCCCCCCCACATCCCACACCCCACACCCTTTCCCCACATCCCACACCCTCCACCCTCTCCCCACCTCCCACCCCCCACCTCCCACACACTCCTCCCACCTCCCACACGCTCCCCCCCCACACCCTCCCCCGACATCCCACACCCTCCACCCTGCCCCCACATTCCACACCCTCTCCCCACCTCCCACACCCTCCCCCACACCCTCCCCTCACCTCCCACACCCTCCACCCTCCCCCCATATCCCACCCCCTCCCGCCACCCCCACACCCTCTACCCTGCCCCACATCCCACACCCTCCCCCACCTCCCACACCCTCACTCCACACCCTCCACCCTCCCTCCACACCCACCACTCTCCCCCCACACCCACCACTCTCCCCCCACACCCACCACTCTCCCCCCACACCCACCACTCTCCCCCCACACACCACACCCCACACCCTCCACCCTCATCCCATACCGGCCGCCCTCACCCCACATCCCACACCCTCCACCCTCTCCCCACATCCCACACCCACCCCCTCCCCCCACCTCCCACACCCACCTCCCACTCGCTCCCCCAAAACCCCACCCCCTCCCCCCACCTCCCACACCCTCCCCCCACACCCCACACCCACGCCCCACATCCCACACCCTCCCCCCACATCCCACACCCCACACCCTTTCCCCACATCCCACACCCTCCACCCTCTCCCCACCTCCCACACCCTCCTCCCACCTCCCACACCCTCCCCCCACATCCCACACCCTCCCCCCACATCCCACACCCTCCTCCCACATCCCACACCCTCCTCCCACCTCCCACACCCTCCCCCCACATCCCACACCCTCCCCCCACATCCCACACCCTCCTCCCACCTCCCACACCCTCCCCCCACCTCCCACACCCTCCCCCCACCTCCCACACCCTCTCTCCACATCCCACACCCTCCCCCCACATCCCACACCCTCCACTCTCTCCCCACATCCCACACCCTCTCCCCACACCCCACACCCTCCCCCGACATCCCACACCCTCCCCCGACATCCCACACCCTCCCCCGACATCCCACACCCTCCCCCCACATCCCACACCCTCCCCCCACATCCCACACCCTCCTCCCACACCCTCCTCCCACACCCCACACCCTCCCCCCACCTCCCACACGCTCCCCCCCACACCCTCCCCCCACATCCCACACCCTCCACCCTCTCCCCACATCCCACACCCTCTCCCCACACCCCACACCCTCTCCCCACACCCCACACCCTCCCTCCACACCCTCCCCCGACATCCCACACCCTCCCCCGACATCCCACACCCTCCCCCGACATCCCACACCCTCCCCCGACATCCCACACCCTCCCCCGACATCCCACACCCTCTCCCCACATCCCACACCCTCTCCCCACATCCCACACCCTCCCCCCACACCCCACACTCTCCATCCTCCCCCCACATCCCACCCCCCCACACCCCCCACCCCCCCCACACCCCCCACACCTCCCCAAACCCTCCCCGACATCCCACACCCCCCACCCTCTCCATACACCTTCCACCCTCCGCCCACATCCCACACCCTCCCCCCATACACCACACTCTCCATCCTCCCCTCACACCCCACACCCCTCCCACACCTCCCCAAACCCTCCCCGACATCCCACACCCCCCCACACCCTACCCCCTCTCCCCACACCTTCCACCCTCCTCCCACCTCCCACACCCTCCCCCCACACCCCACACCCTCCCCCACATCCTACACCCTCCACCTTCTCCCCACATCCCACACCTTCCACCCTCCTCCCACCTCCCACCCCCTCCCGCCACCCCCACACCCTCCACCCTGCCCCACATCCCACACCCTCCCCCACCTCCCACACCCTCTCTCCACACCCTCCACCCTCCCTCCACCCTCTCTCCACACCCACCACCCTCTCTCCACACCCACCACCCTCTCTCCACACCCACCACCCTCCCCCCACACCCCACACCGTCCACACCCCACACCCTCCACCCTCATCCCATACCGGCCGCCCTCTCCCCACATTCCATACCCTCCTCCCACACCCTCCTCCCACATCCCACACCCTCCCCCCACATCCCACACCCTCCTCCAACACCCTCCTCCCACCTCCCACACCCTCCTCCCACCTCCCACACCCTCCTCCCACCTTCCACACACCACAGACTCCTCCCACACCCTCCTCCCACACCCCACACCCTCCCCCCACACCCTCCTCCCACACCCACACCCTCCTCCCACACCCCACACCCTCCTCCCACACCCCACACCCTCCCTCCACATGCCACACCCTCCCCCCACATCCCACACCCTCCCTCCGCACCCCACACCCTCCCCCCACATCCCACACCCTCCACCCCCCCACATCCCACACCCTCCACCCCCCCACATCCCACACCCTCCACCCTCCCCCCACATCCCACACCCTCCCCCCACCTCCCACACCCTCCTCCCACACCCTCCCCCACATCCCACACCCTGCCCCCACATCCCACACCCTCTCCTCACCTCCCACACCCTCCACCCTCCCCCCATATCCCACCCCTCCCGCCACCCCCACACCCTCTACCCTGCCCCACATCCCACACCCTTCCCCACCTCCCACACCCTCCCTCCACACCCTCCACCCTCCCTCCACACGCTCCACCCTCCCTCCACATGCTCCACCCTCCCTCCACACCCTCCACCCTCCCTCCACACCCTCCCTCCACACCCCACACCCTCCCCCCACACCCTCCCCCCAACTCCCACACCCACCCCCCACCTCCCACACCCTCCCTCCACCTCCCACACCCTGCCTCCACATCCCACACCCTCCCCCCACACCCTCCCCCCACATCCCACACCCTCCCCCCACATCCCACACCCTCCCCCCCACACCCTCCCCCCACATCCAACACCCTCCCCCCACATCCCACACCCTCCCCCCACTTCCCACACCCTCCCCCCACTTCCCACACCCTCCTCCCACTTCCCACACCCTCCTCCCACCTCCCACACCCTCCTCCCACCTCCCACACCATCCTCCCACCTCCCACACCCTCCTCCCACACCCCACACCCTCCCCACACCCTCCTCCCACACCCCACACCCTCCTCCCACACCCCACACCCTCCCCCCACACCCTCCCCCCACACCCTCCCCCCACATCCCACACCCTCCCCCCACATCCCACACCCTCCTCCCACACCCTCCCTCCACATCCCACACCTCCCCAAACCCTCCCCGACATCCCACACCCCCCACCCTCTCCATACACCTTCCACCCTCCCCCCACATCCCACACCCTCCACCCATACCCCACACCCTCCCCCACATCCTACACCCTCCACCTTCTCCCCACATCCCACACCTTCCACCCTCCTCCCACCTCCCACCCCCTCCCGCCACCCCCACACCCTCCACCCTGCCCCACATCCCACACCCTCCCCCACCTCCCACACCCTCTCTCCACACCCTCCACCCTCCCTCCACCCTCTCTCCACACCCACCACCCTCTCTCCACACCCACCACCCTCTCTCCACACCCACCACCCTTCCCCCACATCCCACACCCTCACCCCACATCCCACACCCTCCCTCCACACCCCACACCGTCCACACCCCACACCCTCACCCTCATCCCATACCGGCCGCCCTCTCCCCACATTCCATACCCTCCACCCTCACCCCACATCCCACACCCTCCACCCTCGCCCCTCCTCCCACATCCTCCCCCCATACCCCACACCCTCCACCCTCCCCCCACATCCCACAACCTCCACCCTCCCCACATATCCCACCCCCTCCTGCCACCCCCACACCCTCCACCCTGCCCCCACATCCCACACCCTCCCTCCACACCCCACACCATCACCCCACACCCACACCCTCCCTCCACACCCCACACTCTCCCTCCACACCCCACACCATCCCCCCACACCCTCCCTCCACACCCCACACCCTCCCTCCACATCCCACACCATCCCCCACCCTCCCCCCACATCCCACACCCTCCCCCCACATCCCACACCCTCCCCCCACCTCCCACACCCTCCCTCCACACCCCACACCCTCCCTCCACACCCTCCCCCCACATCCCACACCCTCCCCCCTCCCCCCCACATCCCACACCCTCCCCCCACATCCCACACCCTCCCCCCACCTCCCACACCCTCCCCCACCTCCCACACCCTCCCCCCACCTCCCACACCCTCCCACACCCTCCCTCCACACCCCACACCCTCCCCCCACCTCCCACACCCTCCCTCCACACCCCACACCCTCCCTCCACACCCTCCACCCTCCCCCCACATCCCACACCCTCCCCCCACATCCCACACCCTCCCCCCACCCCACACCCTCCCCCCACCTCCCACACCCTCCCCCCACATCCCACACCCTCCCCCCACATCCCACACCCTCCCCCCACATCCCACACCCTCCACTCTCCCCCCACATCCCACACCCTCCCTCCACCCACCTCCCACACCCTCCCTCCACACCCCACACCCTCCCTCCACACCCCACACCCTCCCTCCACACCCTCCACCCTCCACCCTCCCCCCACATCCCACATCCTCCCCCCACATCCCACACCCTCCCCCCACATCCCACACCCTCCACTCTCCCCACACACCCCACACCCTCCCTCCATGCCACCCACCCTCTCCCCACACCCCCCACTCTCCCTACACCCCCCACTCTCCCTGCACCCCCCACTCTCCCTCCACACACCCCCACCCTCTCCAACCAGCTCTCCCTCCCTTCCTCCCCTCTCCCTCATCCCACACTCTCCTTTCCCCAATCCCCTCCGCCTCAACCTCCCCCTCTCTTTCCCGGTCTTCTGCCTCCGTCCCATTCCACCTCCCTCCCCCTCGCCCCTGATCCTCCACCCCATTCCACCCCCCATCTACCCCCCCTTCCTCCCCTACCCCTTCCCCTCCACCCCATTCCCTCCACCTCTGGCCCTGCCCGGTTCTGTGGAAGTTGAGGTTAATATTGTTGCTGAGGTCCCTGTGATTGTCGTCAGCTCCTGACTGAGTTCCTGATGGTGCCGTGGCCCCTACTTGTCCTGATTTGCAGCTGTCTGCATTTTATAACTCAGTCACTCTGAACCGCTGCCAACCGCCCGGCTCCCAGCTTGCAGGCCACTCCCTTGGTTCTGTTTTACAATCGTCCGTGGGGTGTGCGTGTCGCTGGCTGGGCCAACATTCTGTTTTGCCAGCCCCCCCTCCAGAAGGTGGTGGTGAGCTGCCTTCTTGAACTGCTGCTGTCCTTGTCAGTCAGTGTAGGTAAACCCACAATGTCACTGGGGAGGGAATTCCAGGGTTTTGTTGATGAATGAAGTGCGGGGAATATCTGAAACCCTCCCCCAGGGCTCTGCTGGCTCAGTGAGGGGTGAGTAGTGTCTGTCTGTGAGAGTAGCTCAGTGACTAAGCCGCCTTGCTCTGAGTACGGGCTCAGCCCCCTGCCTCAGGATTGGTTTCCTTTGCTGTTTGAGGGTGGATGGCTGATCCTACAGCAATTCCTGGCCATGTGGGGCAGTGTTTCCAGCTGGGATGGTGGAGAAACCCCTCCCTCCCTTGCCTGATGCCTGTTTCAGTATCATTGGCAGGACAGTCACTGTCCCGAGTCCTGGTTTAGGCTCCAGGCTTCCTTTCCAATTCTCCACTTTGCTCACCTTCAATCCTGCCACTTTTCTCTTCCCCTTCCGAGTAGTTGTTTGTGTGTGAATGTATTTACAACACCCGGCTGATACTGCCCAAGATTAACGTGTTCGGCAGGATCCCAGATAGGGCCAGCTCTCGCTCGCTCTCTCTCTCTCTCTCTGAGCTATTCTGATCACTCCATACCCTCAGCTCTCGGAGCAGCCCACTGGCATTTTGCCCTCCAGCTCGCTACTGGATTCTGTCCCAGAAGCTGGCATTCACGCTGCCTCTGCCACTCAAACAGGCAGCAGTTTCAAACTAATCTACAAAAACAGAGACCTGGTTACAAGGGGCTGGGTCATATACGTTCCAGGAAACGCAACAAAAATTCCAAGGAGATTTGGAGACAAGGGGTGGCCCTAGGATTCACTAGAGACTATGGACGCTGCGTCAGAGTTTGGAATCAGTTTGGGTAGGCTCAGCAATTGTCAGAAAACATGGGAGGTGTTTCTAGCCTGCCCTTTGTAAAGGTAGTTACACCGATGGACAGAGCATTAGACTGGAATTTATTGGAGTCTGTAACAATCTGAATGGAGAATGTGTGGGATTTTAAGCTTCATGTTGGCTGAACCTATCGACAGTGATCTGGAAGAGAAAGCTTTGGGAAGGGATATATTCTGGATAAAGGTAGGTTTGATCTTGTATTGTGTAATGAGGCAGGGTTAACGAGCAAACTCAGTTGGGAAAATAGGGAAACAGTTAAGGTCCGTATTCAGCGTGAAAGGGACAGACTTCACCCCCAGAGCTGAAAACCTTAAACCAAGCCAACAGGACAGAACGCGGGAAGAATTGGCTAACATTGATGGGCTGAATATATTCTTGTACACTTGAAGGTGTAGTCACTCCAGGTATCTTTCACTGGTCTCATTTGAAGGGAGTTGAAAGACAGACTACCATCTCTTCATGTTAGGTGACAGGTACAGTTCCAGGTTCCCCAATCACCCTTCTAGCTCAGCCACGTTTATGTTATATTCACCCTTTCCAAACTCAGATGGTAGGAAATAAACAGTGGCAAACACTTAAAGCAAACGGAATTCAAAATAGTTTTCATTAAACAAGAAATACCCAACAAACAGGGTCCTTGTGTGGTTCATTTTGGAATTAAAAGCAAAAGTTAGATTAAAAGCAAAAATGGAAACACAGGGTATTTGGGGACAAACTGTCCGCAGGTTAGAGTCACACCTGACACATAGGAAGGTGGTTGTGGTTGTTGGAGGTCTGTCATCTCAGCTCCAGGACATCTCTGCAGGAGTTCCTCAGGGGAGTGTCTTAGGCCCAACCATCCTCAGCTGCTTCATCATTGACCTTCTGTCTACCATAAGGTTGGAAATGGGGATATTTGACGATGATTGCACAATGTTCAGCACCATTCGCAATTCCTCAGATACTGAAGTAATCGGTGTTCAAATGCAACATGATCTGGACAGGATTCAGGCTTGGGCCAGCAAGTGGCAAGTGACATTCACACCACACAAATGCCAGGCTGACCATCACCAATAAGAGACAATTTAATCACCACCCTTTGACATTCAGAGGTATTCCCGTCACTGAATCCCCCACTGCCACCATCCTGGGGAGGTACAATTGCCCAGAAACTCAAAAGGATTCACCACATAAACACAGTGGCTACAAGAGCAAGTCAGAGGCTAGGAATACCGCAGCGAGTAACTCGCCTCCCGAATCCCCAAAGCCTGCCCACAATCTACAATGGCACAAGTCAGGAGGGTGATGGAATACTCCCCACTTCCCTGGATGGGGGCAGCTCCAACAACACTCAAGGACCATCCAGGGACAAAGCAGCACCACATCCACAAACATCCACTCCCTCCACCACCGACACTCAGTCGCTGCAGTGTGTATTATCGACAAGTTACACTGCAGACATTCACCAAACACCCTCTGACAGCACCTTCCAAAAACCTGCCATTATTTCCATCTGGAAGGACAAGGACAGCACATATATGGGAACACCCTCCCCTGCAAGTTCCCCTCCAAATCACTCACCATCCTACCTTGGAAATATACCGCCATTCCTTTACTGTCGCTGGGTCAGAATCCTGACATTCTGGGTGCGCGTATACGCCCAAGAACTTCAGTGGTTCAAGGCAGCAGCTAGGCACCACCTTTTCTAGGGCAATAAATACAGTGACACCCCCTCCCGATAAAATAATTTAAAAGCTAAGAGATATAATAATGTTGCAAAGAATTGCAGCAAGTCTGAGGACTGGGAGTTTTATTTTAGAAACCAGCAAAGGGCCTACAAAAAGTTGATGCAAAGAAAGACTCTGAGAATAAATTAGCCAAGACGACTGAGCAGACTGTGAGATCTTCAACCAATACCTTAAAACGAGGAGAATAACTGAAGTAAATGTTGGTTTCATGGAGTCGGCAACAGGAGTTATTGTTTCGGTGAATGAGGGAATAACAAATGCATTGTACAAGTATTGTGTGTTCATCTTCACAATTAAAGGCACAAGTTTCAGACCAGGCTAAATAGGCCAGGCTAATGGACCAGGCTGAACAGGCCAGACTAAACAGACCAGGCTAATGGACCAGGCTGAACAGGCCGGGCTAAACAGGCCGGGCTAATGGACCAGGCTAAACAGGCCAGGCTAAACAGGCCAGACTAAACAGACCAGGCTCATGGACCAGGCTGAACAGGCCGGGCTAATGGACCAGGCTGAACAGGCCGGGCTAAACAGGCCGGGCTAATGGACCAGGCTAAACAGGCCAGGCTAAACAGGCCAGACTAAACAGACCAGGCTCATGGACCAGGCTAAACAGGCCCGACTAAACAGGCCCGACTAAACAGACCAGGCTAATGGACCAGGCTGAACAGGCCAGACTAAACAGACCAGGCTAATGGACCAGGCTGAACAGGCCGGGCTAAACAGGCCGGGCTAATGGACCAGGCTAAACAGGCCAGGCTAAACAGGCCAGACTAAACAGACCAGGCTCATGGACCAGGCTGAACAGGCCGGGCTAATGGACCAGGCTGAACAGGCCGGGCTAAACAGGCCGGGCTAATGGACCAGGCTAAACAGGCCAGGCTAAACAGGCCAGACTAAACAGACCAGGCTCATGGACCAGGCTAAACAGGCCCGACTAAACAGGCCCGACTAAACAGACCAGGCTAATGGACCAGGCTAAACAGGCCAGGCTAAACAGGCCGGGCTAAACAGGCCGGGCTAAACAGGCCGGGCTAATGGACCGGGCTAATGGACCAGGCTAAACAGGCCAGGCTAAACAGACCAGGCTAATGGACCAGGCTAAACAGGCCCGACTAAACAGACTAGGCTAATGGACCAGGCTAAACAGGCCAGGCTAAACAGACCAGGCTAATGGACCAGGCTAATGGACTAGGCTAAACAGGCCAGGCTAATGGACCAGGCTAAACAGGCCAGACTAATGGACCAGGCTAACAGACCAGGCTAACGGACCAGGCTAAACAGGCCAGGCTAATGGACCGGGCTAAACAGGACAGGCTAAACAGGCCAGGCTAAACCAGCCGGGCTAACAGACCTGGCTAAACCGGTCGGGCTAAACAGGCCAGGCTAACAGACCAAGATAAACAGGCCAGGCTATCGGACCAGGCTAACAGACCAGCCAAAGTGATCATACAGCTGTACAGGACATTGGTTAGGCCACTGTTGGAATATTGCGTGCAATTCTGGTCTCCTTCCTATCGGAAAGATATTGTGAAACTTGAAAGGGTTCAGAAAAGATTTACAAGGATGTTGCCAGGGTTGGAGGATCTGATCTACAGGGAGAGGCTGAACAGGCTGGGGCTGTTTCCCTGGAGCATCGGAGGCTGAGGGGTGACCTTATAGAGGTTTACAAAATCATGAGGGGCATGGATAGGATAAATAGACGAGATCTTTTCCCTGGGGTGGGGGAGTCCAGAACTAGAGGGCATAGGTTTAGGGTGAGAGGGGAAAGATATAAAAGAGACCTAAGGGGCAACGTTTTCACGCAGAGGGTGGTACGTGTATGGAATGAGCTGCCAGAGGAAGTGGTGGAGGCTGGTACAATTGCAACATCTAAGAGGCATCTGGGTGGGGATATGAGTAGGAAGAGTTTGGAGGGATATGGGCCAAATGATGGGAAATGGGACTAGATTAGGTTAGGATATTTGGTCAGCATGGACAAGTTGGACCGAAGGGTCTGTTTCCATGCTGTACATCTCAATGACTCTGAGTGTGACACACTGCCCCTTCACAGAGCATCCCACCCAGACCCATTTCTCTACACTTACCCCTGACTAATGTACCTAATCTATAGGTCCCCGAACACTACGGGCAATTTAGCATGGCCAATTCACCTGACCTGCACATTTTTGGACTATGGGAGGAAACCGGAGCACCCAGAGGAAACCCACACAGACACGGGGAGAATGTGCAAACTCCACACAGTCAGTCACCCGAGGTGGGAATTGCTTGGTGCTGTGAGACAGCTGTGCTCCTGCTAAGCCACTGTGTCATCCCGAAATTTTATCAGCTCACCGTGGATTCCATGTGACTTCATCGTTTGTATCAGCCTGCCATGTCAAAGGTCTTCCTAAAGTCCATTTAGACAACATCTACTGCCCTGCCCTCTTTGTCACTTCCTCAAAAAACTCAAACACGTTTGTGATACATGACCTTCCCTGCACAAGACCATGCAGCCTATCACTAATAAATCCATAGTTTTCCAAGTGTGAGTAAATCCTATCCCTTAGAAACTTGTCCAATAATTTCCCTACCATTGACATACGGTTCACTGGTCTTTCCCAGATTATCCCTGTTGCCCTTCTTATAACAATGTTGGCAATTCTCCAGTCCTCTGAATCCTCTCCTATGAGTAGAGAAGGATATAAGTATTTCATACAAGGCCCTAGAAATTTCCTCACTTGCCTCCCTTAGCATTCTTGGATGGATCCCATCAGGTCCTGAGAACTAGTCTACCTTAATGCTTTTTAAAACACCTAACACCTACTCTTTTTTTATATTGGCATGCCCTGGATACTAACGTACCCCTCTTGAGACTCTCCACTAAGGTCCTTCACTTATGTGACTATCAATACAAAGTGATCATCAGCCCCATGCATAAATTCCCTCCTTTGTCCTTGAGTGGATCTATCCCTTCCCTAGCTACCCTCTTGCCCATTGTATATGTATAAAATGCCTTGGGATTTCCCATAATCCTGTACGACCCTTCTTAGCCTCCTAACCCCTTGTCGAGTCCTTTCCTCCTATATTCTTATTAGTTGAGGGCTCTGTCTACAGTTTCTTAAATCAGTTATATGTTTCCTTTTCCTTTTTGACTAAGTTCTCAATTTCTTTTGTCATCCAAGGTTCCGGAATCTTGCCATCCTTATCCTTCATTTTCAGCCGGTCTTGAACTCTACAAACTGGCCTTGAGAAAGTTCCCACATTTGGATTTACCCTCAAACAGTTGCCCCAATCTATATTCCCCATATCCTGCCTAACGTTGTGGTGGTTAGTGTTAGCGCGGATGAAGTGATATCAGTCTGAGCCCAGAGTGCGGTTCAACAATCGGTAACGTTTATTGATACAGTAACGCCGGCGGAGACCAACCCAGGTCCGAATCTCGGCTGTTCTGCTGTTCCTGCGCGCTGCTACACATTATATACCTTTCTTTGTCAGGATGTGAGGATTTTGAGTATGAATGGGATGATAGTTCCCCATCATCACTGGAGTAGGTGCAAATGGTAGGTTTCCTGCCGTCCCAGGAGAGTTGCAGTGTGCACACAATAGGGTGCTAATTGGATTATGTAAACGGGTCTGGGTACTATCTGCTTGTCTCTCTCTGTGAGGGCAGGGGCTAGCGCCCCCCATTGTTCCCTTGGGGTGTTGGTGTGTATTAGTCTGTTCGTACCTGTCTGGTGGATGCCTGTCCTTTGTGTCAGGGTGGCTCCATATCGATGGGTATGTGTGTGTTTCAGTCAGTCTCTTGATTTGATTAGGAGATGGGTTTCCATATTAATTAGCTCCGGAGTTTCGGTCTATGAGTCATGGTTAGTGTCTGGCCTAGTGTGGATTTGATCTGTCCTCTGGCTCCCATCTCCTGGTCACGTGGGCGGACCGACAGCTGCTGAGTTCTGTGGGTTTAAGCTGCGGCTGCCGTTTAAAACACAGAATGAATTCTTATAGTTTTACCGATGTAGGCACAGTCCTGTGGCAAATGCGGGGCGGCTCTGATGCCTGCTTGCATTAGCCTTCCTCCAATGTAGTGCCTTCCCCCAGTTTAGTACTTTCTCCCAAGGACTCCTCTTATCCTTGTCTCTCAGTAAGTTAAAACGCTGTTCCCGTAATGCTCCCTCACTGAAGCTTCAGTCATCTGGTCAGGCTTCGTCCCCAATACCAGGCCGAGTATGGCCCCTTCCCTAGCCGGAGTATCTACATACTGTTTCAAAAAAAACCCATCATGGATGCACCGAAGAAACTCCCCCCTCCATCCAAACCCCTGGCACTAAGGGAGCTCCAGTCAATGTCGGGGAAGTTAAAATCTTCCATCACAACAACTCTGTTGCTTTCAATTTTTTTCCATAATCTGTCCACATTTCCTCCATCTTCCACTGGCTGTTGGGAGGCCTATAGCACAATCTCTGCAGCCTTCCTGTTCCTGAGCTCTACCCATATGGCCGCAATGAATGGGCCCTCCAGTGTCCTCACTCAGTATAGTTGACGGGAAATTTTCTCTACTCAGTAGTGCAACTCCCCAACTTCCTTTACATCCCTCTCTATCTCACTTGAAACATCTAAATCCTGGAATAAGGTTGGAAGATTACAGTGATTAAAATCAGCAGAGAAAGACCTGGAGAAACATAAGTAACCCTCAGGATATATGACCTCCAGCCTCAGGGTTATCCACTCTCCATGCAGATACAGCTTTTAACATTCTGCACAATCTGGAGCAGTTCCATCAGGTTACAAGTGAACAAAAGTGATAGCACTATCCCTGAGCAGAGGCCAGAGAATCTGACATCAGTCAGTGCTTGCAATCTGTCACTAGGTGCAGAAACACGTTTCCAGACTGTGTGAGCCCTGAGGGAGGCTATCACCAAAGTTTACGTTGATAGAATTTATAGATTCCCTACATGTGTGGAAACAGGCCCTTCAGGGTAAAAACGAGGCCTGCAGATGCTGGAAACCAGAGTCTAGATTAGAGTGGTGCTGGAAAAGCACAGCAGGTCAGGCAGCATCTGAGAAGCAGGACAACGCCAATTTTCCTGCTCCTTGGATGCTGTCTGACCTGCTGTGCTTTTCCAGCACCACTCTAACCTAAACAGGCCCTTCAGCCCAACAAGTCCACACCGACCCTCCAAAGAGTAACCCACCCAGACCCATTCCCCTACCTTATTACTCTACATGTACCCCTGACTAATGCACCCAACCTACACATCCCTGAACACTATGGGGCAATTTCCCATGGCCAATTTACCCTAACCTGCACATCTTCGGACAGTGGGAGGAGACCAGAGCACCCGGAGGAAACCCACGCAGACACGGGGAGAATGTGCAAACTCCACACAGACAGTCGCCTGAGGCGGGAATTGAACCCAGGTCTCTGGTGCTGTGAGGCACATTCTCTTCATCACACTGTGTGTTTACAGAAAATTGTCTCGACTTGAATTGCCCTTGACTCATTTTCTTTGCACATTAAGGAGTCAATCACCAAGATTTCCTTGGTTTTAATAAAGCAGTTAATGCGGAGATAAATTCTCCAGGTGTTGGTGTCCAGTGTTAACCTTTAGATTTCCTCATGTCTCAGTGAGGATTGACCCTCACTATTCCCAGAGTCACCACTGAAGTTACAATTTAATAAATCGTCTGAAAATCCCAATTTTCTCCTGACTGAGAAACCCAAATTATAAAAAAACTGTTTATTACAACCCTGCTGAACTTTACCAAGAGTGGGATTCCTGTTCAGTTTGAGTGGAGTAAGGAGTGTAATGTTGGCCCAGCTGAAGGTAACCGGTCAAACTAGAGACTGCCTTGCTGTGCCTGGGACCTGTTGAGGCCGTGCCTCAGAAATACTCAGTGTGCTGGCCGTCGCTCTGAGCCCAGCACCTCCCTCTGTCGTTTACAACCCCCTACTCTCCTCAACAACCTGGCCTTCCATCAGAAAGTGGGTCACTCCAACACTGCTGCCTGCTGGATACCATCAATATTCTGTTCCTCAGCCCCGTGAAGTTTCTGTTTGCTCTGTGTTCAGTCTCAAACTCAGCCCAGCAGACTCTGCATGCCTGTCCCTCACTACCGCCCTTGCCATGAAACAGCCCCTCTCCTTTCCAGTGACAAGTCCACATTGCAGCCGCAGACCAGGCTCAGTAAGATGTAACCTTGGCTTATCGCCATCCTCCCTTACCAACAGGGGGCTGTGCTGCTAGAAATCCCGCCTGGGTGAGCTGGCAGATTGAACCCACTCCATCAAATGTCACCTCATCTCTCTGACAATCCTGTCCACTGTAAACCTGGATCTTTGTTTCAGCTTCGAAGCCTGGAGCTGACTGTCCCAGCTCATAAGCTACTACTCGGACAGATTTCCAAATCTCTCCAAGGTCAGGGCACTTTCCTGGGAGGGAGATCCTGCTGAGAGCACATCTCCCCTGCAGGAGCCCACTTCTGCTTTCCTCTAACATTGTACATCTGCCCGTTGTGAGTCAGTCTGAATGTTGGTGTATCCATTTGGGACACTGTTGTTACTGGTAGACTTTGATTAGTCTTACCTGATCCCTATTTCACTCCGATAACGACAGGACTGTAAATAGTATAGAGACAGCCTATAGTGCGCTGGGAATAGTGTGAACAGCATTTTGAGGTTGACTCCACATTCAAACTGTCCAGATCATTGAGTTAAAAATCACACAATGCTTTCCTTTATTGGTCAGAGTATTGAGTACAGGAGTTGGGAGGTCATGTGACTGTACAGGACATTGGTTAGGCCACTGTTGGAATATTGCGTGCAATTCTGGTCTCCTTCCTATCGGAAAAATGTTGTGAAACTTGAAAGGGTTCAGAAAAGATTTACAAGGATGTTGCCAGAGTTGGAGGATCTGAGCTATAGGGAGAGGCTGAACAGGCTGGGGCTGTTTTCCCTGGAGTGTCAGAGGCTGAGGGGTGACCTTATAGAGGTTTATAAAATCATGAGGGGCATGGATAGGATAAATATATAAAGTTCATTGATGCATGGACGGAGGGGGATGAAGGTAAGGCCTTTGCTGAGGACTGATCGTTCGTCCTCAGTGAGGGGGGAGATCTTGGGGTGATGGTGAAAACTCGGCAGGGCTGGGAGCTAGGATCTGTGGGTGTGGAGCTGGGGATAGGGGGCGGAGCCTGTAACTGGAGTGGGTGGGGGGAATGGGGGTAGAGCCATGAGCAGGGGTGGTGTTCCCCTCAGGGTTCTGGGGGGTCGGGGATGGTGACAGTGGGATCTGTGGGTTGCATGTCAGCAGAATGCAGGTGAGTGGCGTCGGTGGGGGAGGAAGTAGTGGTGAACACGGCGGTGGAGGGGGGGGGGGGGGGCGGAAGTCCTGATCCTGATGAAGGGCTTTTGCCCGAAATGTCGATTTTCCTGCTCCTCGGATGCTGCCTGACCTGCTGTGCTTTTCCAGCACCACTCTGATCTAAACTCTGGTTTCCAGCATCTGCAGCCCTCACTTTTGCCTAAATATATAAAGTCTTTTCCCTGGGGTGGGGAAGTCCAGAACTAGAGGGCATAGGTTTAGGGTGAGAGGGGAAAGATATAAAAGAGACCTAAGGGGCAACCTTTTCACCCAGAGGGTGGTGCGTGTGTGGAATGAGCTGCCAGAGGAAGTGGTGGAGGCTGGTACAATTGCAACATTTAAGAGGTATTTGGATGGGTATATGAATAGGAGGGATATGGGCCGGATGCTGGCTGGTGGGACTAGATTGGGTTGGGATATCTGGTCGGCATAGACAGGTTGGACCGAAGGGTCTGTTTCCGTGCTGTACATCTCTATGACTCTATGACTATCTAAATCTCAGAACTTCTTTTAAGTCACATTCTCGAGATAACTTAAGATTTTATAAAACAAAAGGTGACCTCTCCACTCAGACAATGCATTAAAGGTGTGAGGTCAGAGTCTGTCTGTATCCTAATCTTGAGTCAGACTGGTTTTATTTCTGAAGTAAGGCTTTATAAAATGTTATATGGATTGACTGCCTGCAGGTTGTGTGCTTTTTGAGCAAAATCAGAATGTATCTGCAAATACAATCCTGCAAATGCAAATTCACCCCAAACTTATATGTGTGCGCGGGAGAGAGAGGATGTGTGAGTGCATGTGAGAGAGTGTATGTGTAAGCTTGGTAAAGTACGTGTGAGAGTGATATGAGGTATAAGCCCCATAAGGTATAAGGGTGTGTGCGTGGGTGTGAATGTGGCGAGTGTATGTGTGTGTGTGTCTGAGAGCGCGTGTGTGAGAGAGAGGGTCTATGTGAGGGTGATTGTGTGTAAGGGAGTGTGTGTGCAAGTGCGCACTAATGTATGAGTGTGTGTGTGAAGTATTAAGCGTGTGTATAGTATAGTGGGGTCACCTGTAGTGTGCCATGAACCCAAGACCCCCAATTGAGGCCATCCTCATGGGTGCCGAACTTGGTTTTCAGCCTCTGCTCGGCAACTCTGCATTGTTGCGTATCCTGAACTCTGCCTTGGAGGATGGTCAGCTGAAGATCCAAGGCTGAATGTCCTTGACTGCTGAAGTGTTCCCCGACTGGAAGGGAACATCGCTGTCTGGCGATTGTTGCACTGTGTCCATTCATTCGTTGTTGTAGCGTCTGCTTGATCTTGCCAACATACCATGCATCGGGGCATCTTTGCCTGCAGCGTATGAGATAGACAATGTTGGCCAAGTCACATGTATGCCTACCACACACATGGTGGGTGGGGTCCCCATGTGTAATGGTAATATCCATGTCGACACTCTGACACATCTTGCAGTGGTTGCCAGGACAGAGTTGTATGGTGTTATGTTTGATGTTGTCCTAAGGCTGGGCAGTTTGCTGCAAACAATGGCAATTGTTTAAAGGCGAGAAGTGGAGGTATAGGGAAGAACTTGGAGAGGTGCATGTCCTCATCGATAATGTCTTGCAGGCTGCGAAGAACATGGCGAAGAGTAGTTTCGCTGCTCCCAGGAAGTAGTGGACAACAAAGGGTGCCCTATCGGTCATATCCCGTGTCTGTCTCCTGAGGAGACCATTACAGTTTCTTGCTGTGGCATGTTGGAACTGGCAATCGATGAGTTGAGCAATGTCTCCTGTTCTTATAAGGGCGTCCTTCAGCACCTTCAGGTGTCCATTGCGTTCCTCTTTATCTGAGCTGATCCTATGTCTGTGTAGAGCTTGTCTGTAAGGGATGGCTGTTTTAATATGTTTAGGGTGAAAGCTGGAGAAGTGCAGCATCATGAGGTTATCCATGGGCTTGCAGTAGAGTGAGGTACTGAGATTGGGATACAGACAGACTCTAACCTCACACCTTTAATGCATTGTCTGAGCTGAGATGTCACTCTAGGTTTGTTCAATATATCATTTCATTTGCATGACACAGAGATCTTTTACTATAAATTCTGTGTCTTATGCTCTTGCTCCACAGCTACCTGATGAAGAAGCAGCGCTCCGAAAGCTAGTGTGCTTGCAAATAAACCTGTTGCACTATAACTGGTGTTGTGTGGTTTTTAACTCTGTACACCCCAGCCCAACAGACTCCTCCACATCATTGAGAACAGGCAGTGTTGTCACCAGTGCTATCCCCTGAAAGCACTGCATTAATTTTCATGTGGACCCTGGTAACACCCACTCATCTCCACTACTCTCCTGTTCTCCACGGTTACTGAATTATCAGATTGCTTATCCCACATCAGACACTGGTGGGGCTGAAATTGCCTCCGCTTAAACAATGGGCAGACTGAAATCACCGTGCAGGTGTAGGTCCAAGCTCTGCTCGCTCACAATTGTATCATCTGGTCTCTCTGGAAACTGTCTGATGTGAAACCAGTCTGGTCACCACTTCAGTCGCAGTCTCCGAACTGCACAGGAGCTCCTGACTTTACTCACATAATCTGTACAGCCACTAAATTCCTACTCCCCAATACCACACCACTTTGCCCCATCTCTCTCTGCTCAATTCTTACTAAAGGCTCACCCATGTTTTTTTTGTTTCAAGATTGAGTGATTCCAGAGTACTCCTCATTGGTCATCCACACGACAAACAGTGCTGCTTAGCTTAGCAAGATTTTGCCCCCTGAACATCCTGTTTATGGGGTGAGTCCAGTTGAGCTTCTGGTTATTGGTAACCCCAGGGATATTAATAGTGGGGGATTCAGTGATGGTAACACCATTGAATTTGAAAATGAGATGTTTACACTCTCTCCAGTTGGAGATGGTTGTTGCATGGTATTTGTGTGGCGTGAATGTTGCTGGTCACTCATCAAGCCTGCTGCAAATGGAAGGGGAGTGTTTCAATATCTAAAGGATTTATTTTCTGTATTTACAGTTGCTTGGATTGATCCTGTCAATGTATCTGTGCAAGAATGTGGAACAAGAAGACTATCTCAAAGTCCCTAAGTACTGACATACCTGAGCTGCTCTCTGTCCTCCCGCCAATGGCACATCCAGCTGTGTATGGGATACATCAGTGTCCAATCATAATCCAATGGATTTGCTGAATTTATGTATTTGCTTCACTGCTTGCCAACTTTGCCTTATAAATCTAAGCACTTTAGTTCTAAACTGTTGATCAGTATACATTTTGTAAAGATAACGTTTTCTACTTTACAGAACTTTTAGCATGGCATCTTCTTAAGGAGCTGTTGTCATCATGATATGAGCATTAAAATGATGATTACCCCAAGGTTTTGTTAAGAGTCTGTATGAGAAAGCTGGGGCTAGAGTGATGGGACGTGCCTTTGGCAAGTGTGCGGTACGATGTAAAACTGATTCCTTCTCCAGTCAGAGAGAAATTCTGTTGAGCTGATGGCTCTGCTCCTCCCCGTTGGCCCAATGAATCATTCTTCTGTAAAACACCAATTTTCTCTTGAAGTTTTTAAAGTAAGTATGTTGAATCATTACATTGAAAATGTAACACAAACTGTGGTCTGTTCAGATCTTCCAACCTCAGTAAATATGTTTCAAAAAACCAAAGTGCTATGCTTTTATTATTTTCGATGAATAGTGGATAAAATAGAATTTAATTCTGGTGCTTTATTTTCTAGGAAACTACTTGTATATTTATAAAGATTTATTTCTAACATGGTTGTGAACAGCATGTTCAAAGGCAGGCTGCATGGAGCGTCAGTAAGTCTGCAGGTCCAGGTGGGATGACCCAAGGATACTGAGAGAAGGAAAATTGGAAATTGTGGCTGCACTTAACCATAATCTTAGAACAGACAGGAGCAATACTATACCATTGTTCAAAAAGATGATCAAAGATAAACTCAGGCCAGTCAGATTAATCTAGGTGACAAGAAAGCTCTTAGAGGCATTAATTCAGGACAAAACTGACAGTTATTGAGAAAAATGCAAATTAGTTAAGAGGGAACAACACCATTGTGTTAAGAACACTTGTTAACTAATTTGCTTGAGTTTTTGATGAGGTAACAGGATTATGTACTTGATGCAGTGTATGCGGACTTCCAAAAGACATTTAATTAGATGTCAGTTACCGGTTAAAGCTGTTGTCCAAGGAATAAGGACAAAATTGTTATGAAGTTGAAGGAGTGTACTGTATCTTTGAGAGAGTGAATGCTGTTTTGCACTGAAAGCTTGCAAACACCTGTCATATGACTGACTAGCAGTCCCATAGTGTACTGAAAAATTGAAAATATGTAAATTTGGGCTGTGAAATAGATACCTGAGTTGGTTGCTGCTTTGACAACCAATCAATTTAAATTATCTCCTACGATACTAAAACCCAATCAAGTTTGAATTTGTTGTTTTGCCAACATCAAACCAATGAGATGATCTGATGTTGGGGGTATAAAAAAGGCAGGCATTTTGAAAGTCAGACAGAGCAACAGCCATTTGAAACACTATCAATGTACCTTTTCAAATGAAACATCTTCACAGTAAAAAGAAAGAAGACTACCCAGGGAACTCTGAAGCTGCAAGAAGAAAGACACCAAAGACGACAGTTGTCATATGGTTTTGAAATTAAGTTGATGAATTTTAATGTGTTCTATTGGGACAGTATATTGTTATACAGTTGGAGGCGGGTAATAAACAGATAAGAGAAAGGCGAGGCTTAGAGTTGTGGATAGTTGTTGTTTAATATTCACTATTGGAGTTAAAGGATAAATTGATATTATTTTCTTCAAATAGTGGAATTTAGGAGTTCTCTGTCACTCATGCTTTAACACATTACGAGGTCTGGTGAGCTTTTCAGGGGGTTTAATTAACAGCGCGGTTCACTGCTGTGTTGTAACAATAGTGTGGATTTATAAGTGCATGAAGGACAAAAACAGCCTTTTTATTGAATGATTATTTATGAAACTATAGAAAGATATTCAATGGGGTTCTCCAGGGCCTGGACCATTATTTTGCTTTAAATATTTTCACACACTAGACTCAGGTATACATAGCAAAATTTGCAAATGATAGAATAACTCGTATCATTGCATTGTAAACTATGAGGAAATAGTGATGGAAATGTGATCTATTTAAGGCAGAAAAATGTCCCCCAGCTCCAGTTCCACCTCATCTCCCCCACCCACTCCCCCCCCCACCCCCACCCAAAGGAGAAACATCTCTCAGTATCAACTCTATTCAGTCTTGCCAGGATCTTGGATGTCTTCATAAGATTCATTCTGCTAAATAGTGGTAGGTATAAATCCAAACAGTTAGCCCTGTCAAATTAAGGGACAGAATTCTCATGGGGGTGAACTGCAGCTGAAGATAGTTCCCCGGATGAAGGAGTTCAACTTTGTAGATGGATTTGAGAAGGAAAAGGGCAAGCTGATTGGGAGCAGAGTGCTCTTATAGAAAGCTGAACTGAACACAAGATTGATTTTGTGTTGTAACCTATCTCTAAGTCTGTGAAATCCACATTATATTGATTGCCTTTCCCAAACAAGGTTTTGGTTTGCCTCCTGTTTAACTTGGATCCACACCTATAGTGGTTAAGTTTTTTCAAACAGTCCAAGCTTCTAAGTTTCCATTCAAACATTAACCCTGGCCCAAGATCATTGGCTGACTTCCCAATTTCAACTCAGATGCTTAGCTTGGTGCCAGTTTTTCAAATAAGCCACTTTATACAGCTCCGATTTCTCCAACGGGCTGCAGCTTTGGTGAGTATCAAAATTGCCCAGCTTCTGTTGTGGTCTCTGACTCTGTCCTCACTCGATATTACAAACCCAAACAGTGAGAGGATGTCAAAAAATCTGACTCTCATCACTTGCTAACAATTGCTCGCTGTTGGAATCCAGTACAAAGATGAGGCACATCTTCAGGAACATCATGCAGAATTAAAAAATGCTTTAGGTGATTTCTATAATCCTTTTATTCCAACTACTGCTCATTAAAATTCTTCTAAGTGCAATTTTCTTGCTGGTTTCTGTGGGATTAAATTTTAAACCTAGTTTCTAAATGAATTTTGAGTTTATTGACCAAGTAGTGCCTGACTACTGCTCATAAACTTTGCTCACAAGTTGCGAGGGGTAAATTTTAATCCATGTCTGAGTTTAGCTCACCGTAGCAAGCACAGAGCCAATCCAATGGGCTTCAGTGCCAACGGAAATCAGTCCTTTGGTTCAGAGACTTTTTAAAAAAAATCATAGATCCACTTAACCTGCACATCTTTGGACTGTGGGAGGAAACCCACACAAACACAGGGAGAATATGCAAACTCCACACCGACAATCACCCGAGGGGGGGGAATTGAACACTTCAGTAATGGTGCAATATGGTGGAGCGTTTTAAATTAATTATTGGGATGCTGATCAAACTTTGTCCAGCGTCTAGCCTCCTGAATGTTGTTGAAGAAACATCTATCAAGTCAAATCAATTGCTAGGTATTGACTCACACTACTGTTTTACTACTTGGGACGCACAAGCTTGGAGAAGTTGACACTTGAGCACAATGTATAACTCTCAGCCTCAGACCTGCTGTAGCAGCTCAGAGAATTTGGGAGCTGGAGCAGTAAGAAATCAGGAAAACTGGGAAGAAGACAAATTGAATTCCAAGCTTGGGCCAACCATTTATCTGAAAAAAAGTGTTGGGAACTGGTGTGGACCTGGGTGAGTCAGAGTTTGAAAAAGTATAGTATGGGTGGCACGGTGGCACAGTGGTTAGCACTGCTGCCTCACAGTGCCAGAGACCCGGGTTCAATTCCCGCCTCAGGCAATTGTCTATGTGGAGTTTGCACATTCTCCCCGTGTCTGTCTGGGTTTCCTCCGGGTGCTCTGGTTTCCTCCCACAGTCCAAAAGATGTGCAGGTGAGGTGAATTGGCCATGCTAAATTGCCCGCAGTGTTAGGTGAAGGGGTAAATGTAGGGAAATGGGTCTGGGTGGGTTGCTCTGCGGAGGGTCAGAATGGACTTGTTGGGCCGAAGGGCCTGTTTCCACACTGTAAGTAATCTAAAAAAAACTCAAACCGTGACTTCACAGAAAGACTGAGTTGATTGACTGGTGAGTATTCTTACTGTATTTACTTTTCTCTCCAGTTAGGGGTTAGTCTAAACTGGGAATTAAAAACTTCAATTAAATAAAAATAAGGATCAAGTAAATCTTTCAGTTTTCCTCGCTTTAAAAGCAGAGTACAAAAAGAAAGGAAGTCACACTAAATCTGGATAAAACATTAGTTTGGCCTCAACTGGAGTATTGCCTGTGGATCTGGCCAGCACACATTTGGCAGGAGATGAAAACATTTGGGAAAATGCAGAAAAAAAGTTTACAAGTATAGTTCCAGGAATGTGGAACTTTGGTCATACAGACTAGAGAAGTTGAATATATTCCTTGGAGAAGGTTGAAAAGATTGTTGATATTAATGTTCAAAATCATGAGGTATCCAGACAGAAGTGAAAAATCTGTTCCCAATCATAAACAGATCAGGAACTGGAGGACGTCTGTTTAATGTAATTGGCAAAAGAAGCAGTGGAGGCATGAGGCAAACACTTTTCTTGGAGGAAGCAGCAAATGATTAAGAGGATGGAATGCATTGACTGAGATGTGGACGTAAGTTCAATTGAAGCTTTCAAGATGGAATAGGATTATTGAATTGAAAGAATTTGCAGGGTTACAGGGAGAAGGTCAGGTTGATATGTTTGTGTGTGCGTGTGGGTGCTGTGGAGGGCAGTAGGGTGGGGAGTTAGATGTGTGGTGGAATGCCACAGATAGTCTGCTCCTTCAGGGATCCAATGACCTCTTTCTATCCTGTAACCATTTGTTGTATTCCTGGTCAGTGGTTACCTTCAGACATTAACATGGAATTGGTCAGGCCAGCAGAGAGAGAAACCCTAATGACACTATTCAGTGGGGGGTTGGTTTTTGCTCCTCTTGAATAGTCATTGCCTTCTGCTCCTTTATGGAGGTAATGGTTATGGCTCTGTTCAGTTGTGAAATTTTCACTCCATTTGTTGTGAATCTTTGCTCAGAGTGCCGTCAGCTTGGCAACTCCATAGACACAGACAAAGAAGGACACGGACTGGGACAACGGATCCATCCTAGGACAAGCCAAACAAAGACATGCACGGGAATTCCTGGCGACCTGGCAGTCAACCTGGAACTCCATTAGCAAACATGTAGAGTTAGACCCCATATTACCAACCACTAAGAAACAAAAATCGGAAATGATATCACCCACCTCAGCAAACCAGGACACATAAATAGCAAGTGTGACAGAACACCAATGCTTCACCAGAGGTTCACTAAATGATGTTATCTAGTAAGGTGAAGAAACATCTGCAAACAAACTTACCAGCTCAGCGAGCAAGTCAACTCCACATTCCCCTTCCAGATTTCAAGGGTCACAACACCAACCTCTCATGACTATGCCACTCTAGTAGTGAGACAAAGTGAACGGTCATCCAACGGTATTGAGATTAGTCAGAAACGAATGTGATTCTTAGGTGTTAGGACATCTGCAAAGAGTTTTGAAGATACTCAAAGCACACTAATATTTACATTAACTTCCTTTATTAATACATCATAAAATGTTTATTTGTCACAAGAATAAATAGAGAACAAATGGCTCTCAGTGAAATGGAACCAGTCATAACTCCAAGCAAAATTTTAATTTTATTCTGACATCACATTTCCTTGCAAATCATAAAAATAACATACAAAGTATCAAAAACATTATTACAACACAACCAGAACAAATGAGAAGGCAAGCCAATAATTGCATAGATCAATTCTGTGTCATTTTTAAATCCCAGGAAGATTCCTAATCATCCCTAATCTCTGCTGGAGCAGTAAAACCAGGAACTCTGTCTACTACATCAGTGCAATGGAACAGTATAGTTGGCACAAGTATCAATGATCCAGACTTCCTCAGGCATACCAAGGGACTTGAACATGCGTTTTGGAAAACATTTTCATCTTTCCTTCAAATATATGTTTTTGGCCATAAGCTGCTGCTTTTAAGGTCAAGATATAACAAAAATAACAAGTTAAACATTATCACGAATGACATTCATGACTTTAGCTGATTACTGTACAACAAATGTTGGATCTTAGAGTTAGAAAAGTATTAATGCTAGCTCAGGTTGTCCTGTAGAAATGATAGTGTTCATGAGGAAATTAACACTAGGCACAATATCAACGTACACAGACTGCATTGACTCCACTGAAAGGAACCCTCACCTGTGAAAACACGAAACAAAATGAAGGAATTACTATTGAATATCATTGAACAGGAGTTGTCTTCATTTGGATGGTTTTAGAAGGAAGTTAATAAGCCCTCTAAACTTAAACTGCTGCACAAGCTGATTTCATATGGTCCTACCCTACAGCTGTTCCCATCATGAGAAACTCGCAAATGAAAATATAACCTATTAATCTGATTCCATCTAGTGCCTACCTGCATTACATGAGGTAGAGTTTCAGAATGCCAGCCAAGAGTAATATTGACCTTGTAGATGAAGTACAAACAGCTCCAATTTCACTTCTCCTTAATTTACATTTTGATTGGCAAAGTCTGGGTGACAATTGAAACTCAATTTACATTAATAAACAATCTATCCAAGACAACCCTATTTATACTTTACAGAAACATGGATGAAGCCATCAAATCATCTTATTAATTCAAACTTATCTTTGCAACTCATAGAATTTCTCCTGTGCAAAAAGAGGCTATTTGGCCAGCGAGTCTGCAGTGACCATACAAAGGGCATCCCACCCCACATTTTACCAAGGCTAATTCACCTAGCCAGAACACCTTTGGGTTGTGGGAGGAAACCGGAGCACCCGGAGGAAACCCACGCAGACACGGGGAGGATATACAAACTCCACACAGACACCTGAGGGTGGAATCAAACCCGGGTCTCTGGCACTGTGAGGCAGCAGTGCTAACCACTGAGCCACCATGCTGCCCATTGGCATCATCCCTGGTGTTTTCTTGGTATGCACCTTTTCCTGGGTAATTATTTGCAAAGAACCTTTAAACAGCACATAGAACTCCCGCTGTAGAGTTATTACCATTGGCTTGCTCAAGCATTTTATTTTATCATCCCACTTTTCAGATTTACATAGTGTACACTTATACTGCAAACATTAACATTAATAAATGATGTTAATATTGTATTCCAGTGTGTCTGGTAAGAAGGGTACCAAAAATGGCCAGACATGGAGAGTTTAACGAACATCTTGAAGGACAAGAGGGAGGTAGAGAGGATTTATCGTTGGGGCCTCTTGTCTTTCTGCTATCTCCTGGGTGAATTTCAATTGCCTAAAGGCAAACATTAGGAAGAGTGAACTCATTGTCATTGGTTCATGCCACCATCTCCATGTAGTAAGGCTGGGAAGAATGAGTTTCCAGAATATCCAACAGAGTTTGAATGCAGGGCTGTCTTTACATTTTCTATCGTCAGAGGAAATGGAAGGTATCCATTAACATGAGAACAGCAAGTCTCTATTAAACAGCCTAGAGTAATGGAGATAGTCCATTAAATAGGAAGATGGCAATGCAGAGATTCCATTAGGCAGTGAGTGGACACCAGTGAGAGTCCATTAAACAGCATAAAGGTGACAACAGTCCACTAAACAGTGCAAGAATTTAATCAGCAGTACAATAGTCTATTGAATAGTATGAGAGTCTGTTAAACAGTGTATGAGTGGTGGAGAGGCTTCATTAAACAGTGTAAGAGTTGGGTAAATAGTGCAGGATTTATGAAAAAGTGTACATGAGGTCTCACTGGGTGAGCTGGATGAGAATCTAGCCAACTATTTCCAGAGTAGTCATATAAGGTTAAGAGTTTTTAATAAGTACACAAAATTCCCCAGTGTACCTGTATTTTAGACATAGGTTGACAGAGAACACAGGTCAGGTTTCTGTACTTAACTACATAAATAGATTCTCATTACAGATAAACAACGATAAGCCACAAGGTAGGCTTGGGTGTTAAGAATGGAGGCAAAGACTGAGAAGGTAGTTCAGTGGTCCTGTCCACAGGGATCACTGAAATGATCCTTTTAGCTTGTCAGGACTTTGTGCACTCTTGATCTTCCTTCTCCAGGTAGCTTCACTTACTGCAGGAGGCACAGGTGGGCACTAAAGGTCAGTTGTTCTGATTGTAAACATTTTAAGATTACATGCATTCTGTAATCACACCATTCTACTGTTTCCCCATATATCATGTAATTCCAGTGCTTATGTTTCCTGAAGTCCTTGTAAAATATTGGACATATTCTGCAGCAAACTATTTGGGACCGAGGTATCCAAAACGGTAATCTGTTGAAATAAGACCTCGCAGATGGAGTTATGAATTTAATAATCTAATGGCAGTTGCCAAGATCCATTGAAAATTTGATTTTCTGATAGGTTAGCTAAACATTGGTTACATGTGGATATAGGAGAAAGTGAGGACTGCAGATGCTGGAAATTAGAGCTTAAAAATGTGTTGCTGGAAAAGCGCAGCAGGTCAGGCAGCATCAAAGGAGCAGGAGAATCGACGTTTTACACTGCCTTTTGAGCTGTGTAATGTCAACACAAATTGAAATATCATATTTATGGTTGGGAACCAAAGCCATGCCCAAGCACTATTTTGTTGGTTTCATAAAGGGGGAAATTACTCTGCAAATTGCTTCTCAATTACTTCTGTGTGTGTAATTCTCCTGGATTAATAGAAACCTTATATCTTTGGTTTAGATTTAGCATCTTTCTTCAATCTAATGCTGTATTCGGTATTCACTCTCCTTCATTAAATAATTTAAGGTATTCCATTTTAAAATAGATTCTTAGCTTCTGCTGTTCAATCTTGGAATAAGTTTGAGGTCAACACATGCCCTTTTACTCAAGAGTAAGAATTCCTGGTTTTGAAGTTCGTATAAGTTATCTATTGTTTTATACTTGCTGTGTTGGAAGGTTGCTTAAAGCATACAGTCTTGTCTCCCGGACCAAGTGGTTTGCACTATTGTCAGCTGCAGGCAGTATTTTGTTAATCAGCTCACTATCTGATAATATAGTTTCGCCTGTCCTGGTGTCTAATCTGAAATTTATGACATGACATTGATATAAAACTCAGTTGCCAAAATATAAGGCCTGGATCACTATTTCCTCAAGGAAAACTTTAAATTGGTTCTTCTGTTGTTGACTGTGTTCCCACTCAAGCCCCATTATTCCACAAGCCATCACAAATGTGTAACAAACAAATTAAACCATCACATTGATGAATCTGGCTGACAGGACCAACACAAGGAGAAAGTGAGGACTGCAAATGCTGGGGATCAGAGCTTAAAAATGTGTTGCTGGAAAAGCGCAGCAGGTCAGGCAGCATCAAAGGAGAAGGAGAATCGACGTTTCGGGCATAAGCCCTTCTTCAGGAATGAGGAGGGTGTGCAAATTCCTGAAGAAGGGCTTATGCCCGAAACGTCGATTCTCCTTCTCCTTTGATGCTGCCTGACCTGCTGCGCTTTTCCAGCAACACATTTTTAAGCTAAGGACCAACACAAAACAAACATAAGCACCAGATTTCATTATTAAGTGCTTAGCATTGCTGCCTCTCAGCACTTGGGACTGAGGTTCGATTCCAGTTTTGGTCACTATGTGGAGCTTGCGTGTATTCCCATGTCTTGGAGGCTCAAATGGGGTGTATGGCCTTTTTCTGCACTGTAGGGATTCTATGATCTATCATTATGGATTACACTGCTGCCCTGTCAGTCATCTTTGGAGCAGATAGCAGCTCCTCAACCATCTTCACTAGGATCATGTTTCTTTTCGGTTATTGATACTTAGACTATGGCAGCAAACCTTCTCAATGCTCAGTTAGAATCACTCACGTCAACAAGGAGCCAGCCCTGCCCTAGAAGCTGAACACTTCCACAGTTTGGCAGAGATGCTAAAGTAGGAAGGTTTCATTACAGCACTGCTTAGCATAATTAAAAGGAGATATCATTAGTGTCTTATAACAGCCAGTCTTTCTATGTTGTTTAAATAAGGGTGAGAATGCCTGAATAAAGAGATAATACAAGCACAAGCTACCAGGAAACCTTGTATACAATTTGCATAATTACATCGTTTCGTTTTTCTATTGAAAAAGATTGAAGTTCTGGATCAATCTCACCCAGGATTCAGTAAACCTGATGAAACCCCAAAAATCTATAAACAGGCACTAATGCTGGTATCCAGAAACAAGACCATGAACTGGTTGGCACCTGTAAAAAATGCTCCTGCTAGTTGATGCTGATGTTTTTACATACTATTATGATCTTCACTAGCATAAAGAATAAAGAGCTGACTTCAAGGAGGTTGTAAATTGTCTCTTTGGAGCAATGCAGTTTCCGAAGCAATTTCAGCCTCCAGAAGTATGGATAGTACGGAGGTTCATGATAATCCTCCCTGTCAGTAAACCTTCATGGCTGGCTATCGCCTAATTGTATCTCTCCTCCTCTGGTGTTGTTTAGCAGCCAACGCACTGGCTTAATAACAACTACATATAGTACCTCAAACATTGCAAGTCATTCTAAGGGATGTTGTCAAGCCAAATATGATGGCAAACCATGAGGGCCGCTTATTAAAGGCTTGGCCAAACGTATCGGTTTTTAAGGAGCATTTTAAGGGGGAGGTGATGGCCTAGTGGCATTATTGCTGGACTGTCAATCCAGAGACCCAGGTAATATTCTGGGGAACCCTGGTTTGAATCCTGCCAAAGCAGATCATGGAATCTGAATTCAATATAAAAGAAAATTGGAATTAAGAATTGAAGAATGACCTTGAAACCATTGTTGTTTGTCAGGAAAAGCCCATCTGGTTCACTAATGCCTCTTCGGGAAGGAAACTGCCATCCTGACCTGGTCTGGCCTACATGTGACTCCAGACCCACAGCACTGTGGTTGACTCTTAACTGCCCTCTGGGCAATTAGGGATTGGCAATAATTGCTGGCAAAGCCAATGACGGCCCTCATCCCATGACAAATTTTTTAACATCTTGAAGAGAAATGGAGTTGGATAATGACTTTCGGAAAGCGTTTCAAAGATTGAATCCTTAGCAGGAGAAGGAACAGCAGCCATAGGGTCATAGAGATGTACAGCATGGAAACAGACCCTTCGGTCCAACCCGTCCATGCCAACCAGATATCCCAACCCAATCTAGTCCCACCTGCCAGCACCCAGCCCATATCCCTCCAAATCCTTCCTATTCATCTACCCATCCAAATGCCTTTCAAATGTTGCAATTGTCCCAGCCTCCACCACTTCCTCTGGCAGCTCATTCCATACACGTACCACCCTCTGTGTGAAAAGGTTGCCCCTTAGGTCTCTTTTATATCATTCCCCTCTCACCCTAAACCTGTGCCCTCTAGTTCTGGACTCCCCGACCCCAGGGAAAAGACTTTGCCTATTTACCCTATCTATGCCCCTCATAATTTTGTAAACCTCTATAAGGTCACCCCTCAACCTCCAGGGAAAACAGCCCCAGCCTGTCCAACCTCTCCCTGTAGCTCAAATCCTCCAACCCTGGCAACATCCTTCTAAATCTTTTCTGAACCCTTTCAAGTTTCACAACATCTTTCCGATAGGAAGGAGACCAGAATTGCATGCAATATTCCAACAGTGGCCTAACCAATGTCCTGTACAGCCGCAACATGACCTCCCAATTCCTGTACTCAATACTCTGACCAATTAAAGAAAGCATACCAAATGCCTTCTTCACTATCCTATCTACCTGCGACTCCACTTTCAAGGAGCTATGAACCTGCACTCCAAGGTCTCTTTGTTCAGCAACACTCCCTAGGACCTTACCATTAAGTGTATAAGTCCTGCTAAGATTTGCTTTCCCAAAATGCAGCACCTCGCATTTATCTCAATTAAACTCCATCTGCCACTTCTCAGCCCATTGGCCCATCTGACAAAAAGTAGAGGACCCAGCACCGATCTTTGTGACATTCCACTGGTCACAGGCCTCCAGTCTGAAAACAACCCTCCACCACCACCACCCTCTGTCTTCTACCTTTGAGCCAGTTCTGTATCCAAATGGCTAGTTCTCCCTACATTCTATGAGATCTAACCTTGGGGAACCATGGGGAACCATGTTGAATGCCTTACTGAAGTCCACATAAATCACATCTACCGCTCTGCCCTCAACAATCGTCTTTGTTACCTCCTCAAAAACCTCAATCTAGTTTATGAGACATGATTTCCCACGCACAAAGCCATGTTGACTATCCCTAATCAGTCCTTGTCTTTCCAAATACATCCTGTCCCTCAGGATTCCCTCCAACAACTTGCCCACCACCGAGGTCAGGCTCACAGGTCTATAGTTCCCTGGCTTGTCTTTACCGCCCTTCTTAAACAGCGGCACCACATTTGCCAACCTCCAGTCTTCTGGCACCTCACCTGCGACTATCGATAATATTAATATCTCAGCAAGAGACCCAGCAATCACTTCTCTAGCTTCCCACAGAGTTCATTGACATAGTAATTACAATCAGGATGTTAAAACAAGGATGTGAAATTGAAATTGACATTGCTTAACCTGGGGCCATTGCATGTTAACAAGTACAGGGTTGATAGATTAACAGGACAGGATGCAACTTAGAACACAGGAAGCAGAACCCCAGTTTGCAGAAGAGTTACGCTGATCCAAATAGTATCTGCAGTAAGAAGCTAAAATACAATGTTAGGATTGGAATGGAAGTTGCCATGGGGGTGTGGAGAGCTTCTGACAGTGGCAGAAGAGAGGATCTAGGTGGTGCAGAGGGAATGATCCCTGTGGAAGGCTGACAAGGGAGGGGAAGAGAGTATGTGTTTGGTGGTGGTATCTTGGTGGAGGTGACAGAAATGGTGGCTAATGATCCTCGGGATGAAAATGCTGGTAGGATGATAGGTGAGGACTGGGGAATCCTGTCATTTTGTGAAAGGAAAGGGGGGGGGTGGTGAGGGCTGAAGTGCAGGAGATGGGTCGCACCCAGCTGAGGCTTCTGTCAACTATGATGCTGGGGACTCCTCAATTGAGGAAGAAGAAGGACATTTCGGAGGGTCCCTTGTCGAAGTTCTCACCATCGGAACAGACATAACGAACATGGAGGAACTGGAAGAATTGCAGATATAATTGGAATGGGACTGGACAAGAGGAGAAAAAACTGAGTTGAGGTAGGAATACATAAATTCTGCGGGATGAAAGCAGGCAGAAGTAATGGTTCTGCCCAGGCAGTCCCGTTTGTGGATTTTGGGAAGGAGATAGAAGTGGGCTATGTGGGGTTTGGGGACTGTGAGCTTGGAGGCAATGACAGGTGGAGATTCCCAGATGAAATGAGATTACTGATTTAACTGGAGGCCTTGGTGGAAATATTTTTAATTTATGGCGTGAAGTAGTGGCTCTGTGGCACAGTGCTGGTGTCCCTTCCTCTGAGCAAGAGGAATGGGTTCAAATCCTACCTGCCACAGAGGTGTGTAATAACACTTCTGAGACAGGTTGGTTAGAAATATCCAGAGTAATGGGATACAGGATCATGGTGCATTCCTCTTGTCCTACTCAAAACAACATGGTATTTTGCACTCTTAATTCTGAAGAAGAATCATAGCTGATCAAAGACATGAGATCTCCTTTTCTCTTCACTGATTGTGATGGTGTGGGTGTTGTGACATGGAAACACAGTAGGAAAGCCAGTACTTATACACTGACGGCAGTTGGTGGTAAACATAGAACGTAGAGCAGTACAGCACAGTACAGGCCCTTCGGCCCTTGATGTTGTGCCAGCCTTTTATCTACTCTAAGATTAGACTACCCTACATGACCCTTCATTTTACATTATCCATGTGCCCATCCAAGAGTCACTCAAAAGTTCCTCATGTATCTGACTCGACTACTACCACTGGCAGTGCATTCCACACACCCACCACAACCTACCCCTGACACCCCCCCCATACCTTTCTCCAATCTTGCCCCCTCGTGATAGATTTTTCTGCCCTGGGAAAAATCTCTGGCTATCCACTCTATTTATGCCTCTCATAATCTTGTACACATCTATCAAGTCACCTCTCATCCTTCTTCACTCCAATGAGAAAAGCCCTAGCTCCCTCAACGTTTCTTCATAAGATATGCCCTCCAGTCCGGGCAGCATCCTGGTAAATCTCCTCTGTACCCTCTTTAAAGCTTCCATATCCTTCCTATAATGAGGTGACCAGAACTGAACACAATATTCCAAGTGTGATCTACAGGATAACCTTGCATCTCTTAAACTCAATTCCCCTGCTAATAAAAGCCAACACACTGTTTGCCTTCTTAACAACCCTATCAACTTGGGTGGCAACTTTGAGGGATCTATGGACATGGACCTCAAGATCCCTCTGTTTCTTCACACTGCCAAGAATCCTGCCTTTAACCCTGTAATTTGCATTCAAAATGAATCATTCCACAATTTTCCAGGTTGAACTCCATCTGCCACTTCTCAGCCCAGTTCTGTATCCTGTCAATGTCCCGTTGTAATCTACAACAGCCCTCCACACTATCCACAACTCCACCAACCTTGGTGTCATCAGCAAACTTACTAACCCACCCTTCCACTTCCTCATCCAAGTCATTTATAAAACTCACAAAGAACAGAGGTCCCAGAACCGATCTCAGAACTGGTCACCAAGCTCCAGGCTGAATACTTCCCATTTACCACCACCCTCTGTCTTCTATGGGCCAGCCAATTCGGTATCCGGACAGACAGGTTTCCCTGTATCCCATGCCTCCTTACTTTCTGAATGAGCCTACCATGAGGAACCTTATCAAACGCTTTGTTAAATCCATGTACACCATACCCACTGCTCTATCTTCATCAACATGTTTTATCACAACCTCATAGAATTCAATAAGGTTTGTGAGGCATGACCTGCCCCTCACAAAGCCACGCTAACTATCTGTAATCAGCGATGGTTTTCCAAGTAATCATAAATCCTGTCTCTCAGAATTCTCTCTAAAACTTCACCCAAGACTGACTGGTCTGTAATTCCCAGAGGACTGTGGGAAGAAACTGGAGCACCCAGAGAAAACCCACACAGACACGGGGAGAATGTGCAAACTCCACACAGACAGTAGTCCCAGGCAGGAATTGAACCCAGGTCTCTGGCGCTGTGAGGCAGTAGTGCTAACCACTGTGCCACTGTATATTCTTGCAGTCAGTGTTAGTTATTGGATGCACATTTCCATGTCAGTTTTGGCTCAGTAGAAGCACAAACAAGCAAACACATTAAGGTAGATCAAAGAGCCACTGGAAAATGACTGTTTAGATTGAGAATAACAAGTCTGAGCTGATCTCTGTAAAAAGCAGTACCATGCTCAATCTAAAAATGATGACAAAAATTCACATAATATGGAATTTGAAGACCACCAACACTTTTAAAGATGGTGTTTTAAAATGGTGTTCTCAGCTCTGTTTAGGTGCCTACAGATACCAAGTTAGTAATTCTGTAGTTGATCCCTCGACAGAATCTTTAATGAAAGACCATTGCTCTAAAACATTAACGTTGGATGTTGCTTGATTTATATTTCAGAGTTTTGTTTTCACTTCATACTTTCAGCACTCGCAACATTTTGATTTATATAAATCTGTATTTGGTCACTTGATTAAATCAAAATGGCTCTCCATGTTTTCCACTTGTGACAACAACATGATGTTGTGTACACTCAGGTTAGCGAGATTCTAAGAGCTTTAGTTTACCTGTGTTATGAACAGCAGCATACTGAGCTGTAAATCCAGGATGGTTTGGTGCCCCAGGATGATAGAACTCAACCATAAGTGCCTTTCCGTCCACCACAAATGCCATTGTCGTTTTACAAATCTTTGCTTTGAAGACAGGAGGTCCTTCAGCGACATCACGAATAAGCAAAAATGCTTTTGCACATTGGTCAGATTCTTGAAGGTTGTGTGCAGTAACCCTCAAAAGTATCTGTTAAAGAACATCAACAATAGTAACATTTTTATATCTTTTCAGAAAAAATATGCAAATAAAAGGACCTTCTAACTCTTATTTCCTAATTTTCCAAGAATATTGGTAGAATGATTGTCTCTGATTTGGAAGAGTTTGTGTTTAAATCCCATTCATGACTTGAAAGTGAAAAATCAAGATTGACACTGAAATGTTGAGGGATTGCTACACTGTTGAACGTGTCCTCTTGCAGATGATACTTTAAACTGTATGGCCTCTCAGATGGATGGAACAAAAACACTAGCACTTTTTCAGAGAAAGTAGGGAAATTATTTCCCAATGCCCTGCCCAATACTTATCCAACAATCAACATCACAAACTGATTATCTGGTCATTATCCCATTGCCGTTTGTTAGAGTTTGCTGCGCACAACTGTCGCCTATGTTTCCTATATAACAACAAAACCTACACTTTAAAAGCACTGAATTAGCTCTAAAGCACTCTGAAATGGCAGTGAAATGTTCTATATAAATGTAACTCTTTCCTTTTCTTTTAGTCCTCTGATGCTGGCCTGCATTGTTAAAGGAGGATGAAAGATTGTGACCTGCATCTCTGCAATTTCTACCATTACATCCCTCAGCAACTTCGGCGGCATTCCATCCAAATTAGGTGATGCATAGAATCTAAGTCACGTCAAGCTTTCTACTACTATCTCGACATTGTTTTTCTAAAAATGCTGATCCAGGATCCCCATACATTGGATAAAGTCATATTTTCTGCCTTCACCAAAAATCCCTGTTTTGACCTTTAATAGTTCTCACTTTTCCTCTGACAATCCTTTTACTGTCAATATAGAAACACAGGAGCAGGAAGATGCCATTTAGTCCCTTATGTCTGTTTCACCTTAATGAAATCATGACTTATTTATGACAAAACTTTTGAACTCTCCTCCAACCCATATCATTTAGTACCTATCGATCTCAAAGTATAAATTAATAATTGACCTAACAATAGCTGTTGTTTACCAACAGTACTCAAACTTTGTACCAACTTTAAATACTGGAAACCTATCTATTTTAGTACTATGCCTTTTATTATCTTTTTTTCAGATTTTTCTCTATACGTTTTACAGTCTGCATTGTATTACCAAGCTGACATCTACCATATATCATTTTCCTGCCATATGTCACTCTTTAACTTCTTGCTCATCTAGGCTCTAGCTTTTGTTGTCCCTTCCTTGCACCTGGGAAAATACCTAGACCACACCAGAATCACTTCCTGCACCAACTTACTCACATCCATTTCCTCAGCTGACTGAAATGATCCCTTTTCCAGGTAAATATTTCCATTCTTGGTTGCTCCTTGTCCTTATCCTGTTGATGTGATATTCCCCACTTGAACCTACTACATTCATCGTCTCCTTCCTCATTGAAAGCAAACCAATCTAGAAAATTTTCTTGAACACCCTTCAAAAATTCTTCCTCCTCTCTGCCCTTTACACGATCCTTTCCCAATTTACAAGACTAGTAAAGGGTCCCATTATCACTTTTCATACTCTTCTTAGTTACTTGTCTCAAATCTGCTTCTCTATCTTCTTCATCGTACTTTCTAACCTAGAAAATACAAGATGTGTACAGCGCCACAGCATATCAAGTATTTGACCTTGTCTCGTAGTCAAGGCATGAACATAGCTGGTCCAGCTGAGTTTATGGTCAATCGGTAGTGCCCAGGATGTTGATGCTGGAGAAATTGTATTGATAATACCACTGAATGCCAAGGTGGGATGGTTAGCTTTTCTCTTGTTGGAGAAAGTTGTTGGCTGGTAATTGTTTTGTACAAAGGCTCAGTGATTAGCACTGCTGCCTCACACACTAGGTATCTGGTTTAGATTTCACCTTTGGGTGACCATCTGTGTGGAGTTTGCACATTCTCCCTGTGTCTGCATGGGTTTTTGTGGGTGCTCTGGTTTCCTCCCACAGATACACAAGTTAGGTGGATTAGCCATGCTAAATTGCCCATAGTGTCCAGTGTTGTGTAGGCTGGTTGGATTAGCCATGGGAAATGCAAAGTTATGAAGGTAGGGTAAGGGGATATGTCTGGGTGGGATGCTCTTCAGAGAGCCTGTGTGGATTCGATGGGTCAAATGGCCTGCTTCTGCACTGTAGGGATTCTATGATTCGATGAAATGCTATTAGCCATCTAACAATCCAAGCTTGAATGGTCTCCACATCTTACAGGGTGCACTGCACCATTACTTGGAGAATTGCAAATAAGGCTTTACACTTAAGTCATCAGTGAACAACCCTACTTCTGTTTTGGAGAAATGGTGGTTGATGAATCAACTGAAGATAGCCAAGTGAAGGATGCTGCCCTGAGAAATTTATACAGAGCTATCACAAAACTACAAAATCATGTAGCATAGAAGGAGCCACTTGGTTCATTATGCTCGTGCTTGCTCGTTGAAAGAGGTTTTATAATAGCTCCGTTTTCTTGCTCTATTCTTTGGGGATATGGGTGACTGTGTCTTTTAGATGGTAGATGGGCTTTGGGAGTTATGTTAGACATTTACTCCCTCCACCAGTGAATCCCATTGCCAGCAGAGTGTACCATCAAGAAGATGCACACAGAAACTCAGCACCTCCCAAGCCCCAAAACCACTACCATCCAGAAGTACAAAGGCAGCACAGCTCACAAGATATGCCCCAAAGTCACCATTCTGATGTGGAATTGTAATGCTGTCCCTCACTATTAATGGGTCTAAATACTGGAATGCCTTAATAGCACTGTGGGAGTCATGAGATGAGTTAGTGCAGAGTTCATAGCCTCTGACCTGCTCTTGTAACCACAATATTTAAATAGCTGGATTATTTCAATTTCAGCCCAGTCTGGTCAATGGTAACCTTCAGGATGTTGGTAATATCCACCTACACTTTCTACCCTTTATTCAGTAACTTATCAAAAGTTGTTAATGATTTTATGTCCTTTCAGGGAATGAATGATGGATCATAAATTACAGAAGAACAATAAATGACAAAATATGAACTGAATTTGAAATTTTCTTGAAAAATATATTGCCTTTCTTCTTCAATATTATATATGTATACCTTATGTCCCCAATGGGCTTGGATGAGCCAAATACAATTTGATTGTTCAAAACTGGAGCCAGGACCTCGATGATCAATTTTACCTTTGTAATTTCTAGCTGAAGTCATCAATGTTGTTGCACAATGAACTTGAAAATAAAAGCAGAGAGAAATTAAGCAACTGACAAAAGAATGAGTTTAAACATTTTTCCATGTAATTCAGAAAAACATACAATGATATTTGGAACAAAATATTTACTAAATCGATACTTAGCACTGAATCCCTTGGCTTGTTTTGAGTCGTCAGTAAAAAATGCAAGAAGTATTTTAAATTCAGAAGAGATTGCTGCTGGAGCTAGTTTACCACAACTTCGCCTTCTTATGACTCTTAAATCAGAATCTGAACCTTCAAAAACTGACAGATGATCACGAAGGCAGGCTATAAATGGTCGAATATTAAAGTAATCAAATTCCAAGACAATCTGTTTAAAAAAAAACAAATTGTCAAATCTTATTTTATAATTAAAAGAATTATGATTCATAATGGTTATATCATAACAATAACCTCTTCACAATACATGAAATAATGATGGCATCTTCACAGAACCAAGTTATCTCTTCCCAGAATGTGCCTTGTTAGTGAAATTTGATTTTGGATGATCAGCTCAGACTTAAAATCGAAATATTGTCTCAGCCTAGCATAGATCTCGTTGGTCTAAAAATTTAGGCAGCTGGGATATATTTTCTTATTGGCAAAGACTGCAAACAGTTGTATATCATTGAGACAGATCACCAGACATCAGTCTACTATGCAGTACGATTTAAATACAGCCATATATTCAAAAGCAGGACCGAAGAGCAGGAATGGGAGAGTACAGAAAATAACTTCCTGACTACCCACTGTGACAAAGCTGCTCTTTTAACAAGGTTACATTGCCCTTATTTTTTTTTTAATCAGGGAGGTTGTAAAAGACACAGACTCCGAAAAGTCTAAGTTGAAGGGTTTTAGAGACAATTTGATTATAGACAACAGATATTGCCTCAGACAAAAGACTTTTAAATTTTAAAAAAGTACAATGAAAGGGGAGTGGCCAGTTCTCCCAGCTCAGCTTTTCTCTGGTTTGGTTTGGTTTTTAGCAGTGGTGTTGTAAAAGCTGCTGGACCCAAAGAAGCAGGTCCAGGCTGATCCTCCCCTCTCTGATTTACCTCCTGTAAGACCCTATGTTTGATTTTGTCTTTTATGCCAAAGGGTGTTTATGGGGATTGTTGCAAGTATTGGAACAGCATCATTATACTGGGATGATCTGTTGGGTTTTTGGATAGATTAAGTTATTTGGCATTCTATTCTCTTTTGATTGTGTTTCATTCGGTAATCTTGTAAATAAATTCTGTTTTGTTTGACCAGCTACATCCCACTAGTAGTTTGACCAGCTACATCCCACATCCCTCTTGGAATATCTACCTGCTTAAAACAACTAGCAAAGTTAGGGTCTGAGCCACTTTCTTGAAATGTTTTGAGGGAGTCTGGCCTGATCCATAACACCACCCAACATGTATACTAGCTTTTCATGATTTATAGACAAGGACTCTCACATCCCTCTGTTTTGTAGCTTTCCCTATTTAAGTAATTTTCAGCTCTTCCATTCTTACAACCAAAGTCCATTATTTCATGATTTGTCACATTATATTCCATGTGTCAAGTTTTTTACCTACTCAGTTAACCTGCCTATATCCCTTTGCACTCCCTCTGTGTCATCCTTATCACTTGCTTTTCACATATTTTTGTGTCATCTGCAAGTTTGGTGATAGCAAATTCAGCTGTCATCCAAGTCATGAATGTAAATTGTAAATAACTATGGCCTCAACAATGATCTCTGTGACTTTCCACTAGGTATAGTTGCCATCCTGAAAATCATTTCCCCCTTCCTAATTTTCCATTAGTTAACCAATCCTCTAACCATGCTAATACCCTACCTGCAACACCATTGGTATAACTTATCAAGTAGCCTTTTGTGTGGTACCATTTCAAATGTTTTTTGGAATTCAAATCTATTATATTGACTGGTTCCCTTTATCTATTCTTCTTGTTGTTCACTAAAATAATTCAAATAAATTTGACAGGCCTGAATTCCTCTTCATAAATCCATGCTGACTCGACTTGATCATATTATGTATTTCTAAATACTTGCCATACATCTTTAATAATAGACTGTAAGATTTTTCCAATAACAGACATTGAGCTTACTGGCCTGTAGCTATTGTTTTTGTCTTACAGAGTCATATAGCACAGAAACAGACCCTTCGGTCAAACCAGCACATGCCGAGCATAATCCCAAACCAAACTAGTTCCACCTGCCTGCTCCTGGCTCATAATCCTTCCAAACCTTTCCCATTCATGTACTTATCCAAATGTGTTTTAAACATTGTAACTGTGCCCACACCCACCACTTTCTCAAGAAATTTATTCCACATGCAAACCACTCTCTGTGTAAAGAATTTGCCCTTCGTGTCTTTTTTAAAACTCTCCCCTCTCATCTTAAAAATATGCCCCTCGTCTTGAAATCCCCATCCTTTAAGATCATAAGAGCAGAAAGTAGACCATTCGGCCCATCAAGTTTACTCTGCCATTTGATCATGGCTGATAGGCTTTTCAACACCATTTTCCCACTTTCTCCCCATAATCTTTGATCTCCTTGGCAATCAAGAACTTATCTACCTCTGTCTTAAATATACTCAATGATCTAGCCTCCACAGCTCTCTGTGGCAATTAATTCCACAGATTCACCACTCTCCAGCTGAAGAGTTTCTCCTTATCTCCATTCTAAAGGGCCTTCTCTTTACTCTAAGGCTGTGCCCTCAGATCCTCATACCTCCTGCTGATGAAAAACGTTCCCAACACCCACTCCGTCCAGGCTGTTCAGTACTCTGTAAGTTTCAATCAGATCCCCCCCTCATCCTTCTAAACTCCATTGAGTATAGTCCCAGCGTTCTCAAACTTGTTTTAAAGGACTTATTGGTTTTTTTAGTCCCATAATTTACCCTAGCACTTTTTCTTTAATGACAGGTTATTTACTTCCTCTCCCATTTTTGCCCTTGATTATGTATTATTTTTCAAATGCTATTAGTGTCTTCTAATGTGCCGTCTGATGCAAAGTATTTATTAAAATGCCCTCCCATTTTCTGGTTCCCCATTATTATTTCCCCACCCTCATTCCCTCAGGGTCTTATGTTCATTTTGGCCTCTCCTCCTTTTTATATATTTGAAAATCTCATGCTGTCTGTTTTGATATTGTTTGCTATTTACCTTCAAAATTTATTTTCTCTGTCTTTATTTGCAATTAGGTTATTTTATTTTTTTTAAAAAACTTTCCCAATCTTCGAGTTTAACATTAATCTTTGGCATATGTTTTTGGTTCAGTTTGATACTATCCTTAACATCGTTGGCTGACCATGGTTGGTTTATCCCCTATGTAAAATCCTTCCTCCTCACTATTATGAAAGAGCTCATCGCCTCATGTGCCAAGCATGTGACAATATTCTGTGACCACAATATCCTGCAGGCCGTGAGGAAAGCAATGCAATCAGGTTTGAAAGTTCTACTTGTAACTGCTGTAACTTGTAATTTTTTGTCACAAACAGTTGGAGATTTAACATCCATGCCTAAATTATCATGGGCCAGAAAGTGAACCTTCACTTCAATATTAAACAATTTCAATACAAAGAACAAAGCTTAACTACTAATATATATATATATATATATATATAAGACATTCATGGCTTTTCCTATATCTTAGGATAGCTTTGGCTGGGAGTCAATATTGCTTTTGTTCATCAATCCACATTAAAACTCTTAAGCACAGGGACACATAACTTTGTAGCCATCTTTGGACACTGATTACCCCTGACCTGTGAACAGCAGAAACACAGGATTGCTGATCAGATGTCATTGTCCCTGACAGCATTAATAGGGTGATAGCATCCAGATCAGCAAGAATCAATTTCATTTACTTAATACCTTTTCTGAAGGAAAATATCCAAAAGATACTTCACAGAAGTGTAATCAGACTAAAATGAAGAAATTAAACCAAGTAAAAACATTACAAATGAGGAGAGCTGAATAAAAGTCTTAGCTAGAGATGGGCTTTAGGGAGAACGAATTGGAGAAACTAAGAGGTTTATGGAGGTCATTAGAGCTATCCAACTGAACTGGAGTATGTAGCAGAAGGATAGTGCACCACAATCATAGGTACAAAGGATGTCATGTATGACCATTTGCGGGTTGAAGCAAAAGTGTGCACTTATGACAGATGTTGGTTAATAAAATGGAGAATCAGACTCAGCGTAAGTGATCAAAGCAAACTGCAAGAAAGAATTAAGAGAAGCATATGGAGTGGGAGAAAAGCCTTGCAACAAAAAGTGAGCAAAAAGTTTTCACTAATTATTAACAATGTGGAGAATCTGTAAATTGTAAAATGGTAACAAAAAAGATAGGTAGAGCTAATAGGGACAAGAACAAGATTCACATGCAGAGACGGGGTGCATGGCTGAAATATTATGTTAATACTTGGTATGTGTCTTTATCGAGAAAAAAAATGCTATCGAAACAGAAAGCATGAAAGAGGAAGTAGCTTAGACACAGTATGTGTTTAAAATTGATAATAAAGAAGTATTGGGTAGGCTATCTATACTAAGAATTGATAAGACACCAGCATCAAATGGAACGAATGCAAGATAAGAAGGGCTGTGAGGGTGAAATTGAGGAGGCACCATCCATAATTTTCCAATCCTCCTTCAACTCACAGAAGGTGCTCGCGGACTGAAGAATTGGAAATGCTAGACCCTTATTTCAAAAATAAGTTGAAAAAATGAAACCCGCAATCACAGTTCAGCCAGTTTAACCACAGAATATTTTAAACCAATGATGTACAACAGAATAAATAGTCATTTGGTCAAATGAAAATTAACGGAAGAAAGCTGCCATGGAGCTATTAAAGGCAAATCTCAAACTAACCAGCTGGAGATTTTTTACACGGTAATCGAGAAGATACGTGAAGGTAAAATCGTTAATGCGGTGTGCATGAACTTCAAAAAAAATTTGACAAACTGCTGCACACAACAAATTTGTAAGCAAAGTCCCTCAATGCCCCAAGTGACTGATGGACCCTGTGCAAATGCCTGGACTGGTATCAGAGACTACCCTTGACTTCCTGTGCCATGACCTCCTGATTAAAGGCTATCTCCCTTGACTGAGGACTGCTGAAACTTTATTGCTGGAACAGCACAGCAGGTCAGGCAGCATCAAGGGAACAGGAGATTCGACGTTTCGGGCACAGGCCCTTCTTCAGGAATGAGCAGAGAGTGTTCAGCAGGAGAAGATAAAAGGTAGGGAGGAGGGACTTGGAGGAGGGGAGTTGGAAATGTGATAGGTGGAAAGAGGTCAAGGTGAGGGTGATAGGTCGGAGTAGGGTGGAGGCGGAGAGGTCAAGAAGAAGACTGCAGGTCAGGAAGGCGGTGCCGGGCTGGAAGGATCCGGCTGAGACAAGGTGGGGGGAGGGGGGATGAAGAAACTGGTGAAGTCCAAGTTCATCCCCTGCGGTTGGAGGGTTCCCAGTCGGAAGATAAGACGCTCCTCCTCCGACCGGACTGCTGACTACTTTGACAGGCTTCCTGAGTTGATGTCTGCAAGGCAAGACAGATGTACTGAGAGTCTGGTATCTTAGGCTGAGGAGGCAAAATACAAAGAAAGCAAAGTGAGGCAAGGAGAATGCTGTGGGTTTGCAAGTGGGCATGGAATGGATGGGCACTGAGAATGGGCTGGCAGCCCTTGGATGCAGCATGGTCCATTTTGTGCCCTGTCTGAATACATAAAGTGTCCTTCCAGCAGCATTGCAATGTTGGAAACTGAGGAAATAGGAGCAGTAGCAGGTCAGTCAGCCCTTCTAGCCTGCTCCACCACTCAATATGATTCAGTACACTATCCCAACTTTCTCCCATATCCTTTGATCCCTTGAGACCTAAGAACCTAACTCCTTCCTGAGAACATTCAAAATTATGGCCACAAACCTTTTCTGTGGTAGAAAATTCCACAGCCTCACCACTTTCTGGGTGAAGAAATTTCTCTTCATCTCAGGCCTAAATGGCCTACTCTCAAGGGAGGCAATGACCTCGAGGTATTATCACTAGACTTTTGATCCAGAAACATGGCTAATGTTGAAGGGATCAGGATTTAAACTTCAATTCAATAAAAATGTCTGGAATTAAGAATCTACTGATGACCATCACTAATGTCTTTCAGGAAAGAAAATCAGCCATCTGGCCTACATGTGCCTCCAGACCCACAGTAATGTGATTGCCTCTGATCTGCCCTCTGCTACTGGCCGAGCAAGCCACTCTGTGTATCAATTGCTACAAAATCTCAACATAGAAGAAATGAAACTGGACAAACCACCTGGCAACAACTTAAGCACCAGAAATGGCAACAGCCCTCTTGACCCTGCAAAGTCCTCCTTACTAACATCTGGGGACCAATGCCAAAATTGGAAGAGCTATCTCACAGACCAGTCAAAGCAGCAGCCTGACATAGTCATCTGCACAGAATCATATCCTGAAAGGTAATGTCCCACTCACCATTATCACCATCCTTGGATACGTTCCATCCCACTAGAAGACAGAGCTAACAGAGGTGACAGCACAAAGATACACAGTTGGGAGGGAGTTGCCTGGGGAGTCCTCAACATCGATTTCAGACCTCATGACATTAAGAAGAACATAGGCAAGGAAACCTCCTGTCAGTTACCACATACCATTCTCCCTCAGCTGATGAATCAGTAGTCCTCCAGGTTGAACAACACTTGGAGGAAACACTGAAGGTGACAAGTGCTCCCTTGGAATTTCAAAAATCACTACAAAGAGTGGCTCGGCAGCAGCACTACTGATCAAGCAGGGCGACCATCCTCCAAGGTGGACTTCGGGACAGGCAGCAGAGGAAAGTGGCCGAGCAGAGGCTGATAGCTAAGTTCGGTACCCATAGGGAGGGCCTCAACCGGGACCTTGGGTTCATGTCACATTACAGGTGATCAGCATTGCACTACACACACACATAGATATTCCTACACACACACACTCTCACATACTCAGGTACACACAGACGTGCACACAGACACCCACACACACCCTTATAGATACACACACTCACACATGCACCCCCTCACAGACTTAAGACACTCTGCACTCACTACATATATACACACACACACACACTTTCTCACACTCACAACCCCCACCCCAGACAGACACACACACACACACACAGATAGACGAAGACCCACATGCACACATATATTTTGTGGGGTGAATTTGTACTTGCAGAGTTACATTGCACTTTGCTCAAAAACTGCATACATTCATGTAGAATTCTGAGCTCAAAAACTGCATGAATCTATGTAAAACTCTGTTATCTCACTTTTTAGATTGGAATCAATCTAAACATCATGGCATAGACAGAGAACACAAGGGGCTAACACCTTCAACATATTGTCTAGCTATCACCATTGTTAACAGCTAACCCGAGAATGCAACTTTAAAAAAAAGGGTTTTGTGATTTACACATGAAAGAAGTGAAACTATCACTGTATTCTAACAGATGAAAGGCTTAACAGACAATCAATTCTTCAATGTATAATTTCAGTTACATCACACTGCAAATTTTTGCTATAAATTCTGTGTTACGTTCGAGCCCTCCACAATCAACTGATGAAGGAACGTCGCTCTGAAAGCTAGTGTGCTTCCAATTAAACCTGTTAGACTATAACCTGGTGGTGTGTGATTTGTAACTTTGATCAAGTAGGGGGTTGGGTCATAAAGGACATAGCTGCGAGACTGGGTCTGCAACAATTACTGAGGGAACCAATAAGAGGGAAAACATACTTGATCTCATCCTTACCAATCTGCTAGCTGCAGATTCATCTGTCCATGACAGTATTGGTATGAGTGACCACCGTACAGTCCTTGTGGAGACAAATTCACATTGAGAAAACCCTCCATTGTGTTGTTTGGCATTATTGCTGTGCTAAATGGGACAGACTTCAAATAGAGCTAGCAACTCAAGATTGGGTATCCACAAGGTGATGTGAGCCATCAACAGCTGCAGAATTGTACGCCAGCACAATCTGTAACTTCAAGGCCCTGCCTATTCTACAAATACATTAAGGTCAAAGGGTAACTAGGGAGAGAATTGGGCCCCGTAAAGATCAGCAAGGCTGCCTATGTGTGGAACTGCAGGAGATTGGGAAGATACTAAACAAGTATTTTGCATCCGTGTGTACTGTTGAGAAGGATATGGAAGCTAAAGAACTTGGGGAAATAAATCACGACATCTTGAAAAATGTCCAAATGACAGAGGAGGAAGTGCTGGTCATCTTAAAATGCATGAAGGTGGATAAATCCCTGGGACCCGATCAGTCTACTGAGAAATCTGTGGGAAGCTAGGGAAGTGATTGCTGGGCCCCTTGCTGAGATATTTGTATCATCGACTGTCACAGGTGAGGCGCTGGAAGACTGGAGGTTAGCTAATGTGGTGCCACTATTTAAAAAAGGTGGTAAGGACAAGCCAGGAAACTATAGACCAGTGCGCCTGATATCAGTGGTGGGCAAGTTATTGGAGAGGATCATAAGGGACTGGATTTGCATATATTTGGAAAGGCTAGGACCAATTACGTATAGCCAACATGGCTTTGTGCATGGAAGATTGTGTCTCACTACCTTGACTGAGTGTTTTGAAGAAATAATGAAGAGGACTAATGAAGGCACAACGGTGGACGTGATCTACATTGACTTCAGTAAGGCTTTCGACAAGGTTCCTCATGACAGACTGGTTTACAAGTTAGATCACATGGAATATAGGGAGAACTAGCCATTTGGATTCAGAACTGGTTCGAAGGTAGGAGACAGATGGTGGTGGTGGAGGGTTGCTATTCAGAATAGAGGTCTGTGACCTCTACAAGGAGGTATGCTACAAGGATTGATGCTGGGTCCACTGCTTTTCGTCATTTATATAAATTACTTGGTTGTGAACATAGGAGGAATAGTTAGTCAGTTTGCAAATGACACCAAAATTGGAGGTGTAGTGGACAGCAAAGATTACCTCAGTGTACAACAGGATCTTGATCAGATGGGCCAATGGGCTGAGAAGCGGCAGATGGAGTTTAATTCAGATAAATGTGAGGTGCTGCATTTTGGAAAAGCAAATCAGAGCAGGACTTATACACTTAATGGTAAGGTCTTAGGGAGTGTTGCTGAACAAAGAGACCTTGGAGTGCAGGTTCATTGCTCCTGAAGGTGGAGTTGCAGGTAGATAGGGTGATGAAGGCGGCGTTTGGAATGCTGGCCTTTATTGGTCATTGCATTGAGTACAGGAGTTGGAAGGTCATGTTGCGGCTGTACAGGACATTGGTTCAGCCACTGTTGGAATACTGCATGCAATTCTGGTCTCACTGCTATAAGGAAGGATGTTGTAAACTTGAAAGGGTTCAGAAAAGATTTACAAAGATGTTGCCAGATTGGAGGGTTTGAGCGATAGGGAGAGGCAGAATAGGCTGGGGCTATTTTCTCTGGAGTGTCAGAGGCTGAGGGGTGACCTTACAGAAGTTCTTAAAATCATGAGGGGCATGAATAGCCAAGTTCTTTTCCCCAGGGTAGGGAAGTCCAAAACTAGAGTTCAAAACTAGATTTAAGGTGAGAGGGGAAAAATTTAAAAGGTACCTAAGGGACAACTTTTTCACGCAGTAGATGGTGCATGTATGGAATGAGCAGCCAGAGGAAGTAGTGGAGGCTGGTACAATTACAATACTTAAAAGGCATCTGGATGGGTGTATGAATATGAAGGGTTTAGAGGGATATAGGCTAAACGCTGGCAAAGGGGATCAGATTAATTTAGGATATCTAGTTGGTATAGATGAGTAGAACCGTAGAGTCTGCATCCATGCTGTACAGCTCAATAACTATAATTCCTGCAGGGGATCAATCCTCGATCAATGGTTAAGTGAAGGAGTGCATGCCAGGAGCAGCACCAGGCACACCTGAAGATGAGGTGTCAACATAGTGAAGCTACCAAACAGGACTACTTGCATGCCAAACAGCACGAGCAGCAAGTGGTAGATAGAGCTAAACCATCCCACAACCAACAGATCAGATCTAAGCTCAGCAGTCCTGCCACATCCAGTCATGAATGGTGGGAGACAATTGAAAAACTCACTGGAATAAGAGGCTTCACAAATGCTGACAATCTTAATGATGGAAGAGGCCAACACATTAGTACAAAAGATAAGGCTGAAGCATTTACAGCAATCTTCAGCCAGAAGATCCATCTTCTCCAGTGGTCCCAGCATCACAGTTACCAGACGTCAGCCAATTCAATTCACTCAAGTGATATCAAGAAATGGTTGGAGACACTGGATACTGCAAAGGCTATGGACCCTGACAACACGCCAGCAATAGTACTGAAGACCTGTGCTCCAGAACTTGTTACTGCCCCAGCCAAGTTATTCCTGCACATATACATCATTGGCATCTAGCTGAGAGTGTGGAAAATTGTCCAAGTATGCCCTGTTCATAAAAAGCAGAGGAAATCCAACCTGACCAATTACCACCCCATCAGTCTACTCTCAATCATCAGTAAAGTGATGGACGGTATCACCAACAGTGCTATCAAGCAGCACCGGCTCAGCAACAACCTGCTCGGTGATGCCCAGTTTGGGTTCTGTCAGGGCCACTCAGCGCCTGACCTCATTACAGCTTTGGTTCAATCATAGACAAAAGAGCTGAATTCCAGAGGGGAGGTTAGAGTGACAGCCCTTGGCTGCATTTGACCGCATGTGGCATCAAAGAGCCCTAGCAAAACTGAAATCAATGGGTATCGGGGCAAACTCTCCCTCCACCTTATCTCAGTTCCAACCTTGCAAATCAGTATCACCCTCATGATTTGTCCTACCTGTCCATCTTCCTTCCCACCTATCCGCTCCACCCTTCTCTCCAACCTATCACCATTACCCACCTCTGTCTACCTATCACACTCTCAGCTAGTGTCATGCCAGGCACATAGGAAGATGGTTATATTGGTTTGAAGTCAGTCATCTCAGCTCCAGGACATCTCTATTGGAATTCCTCAGGGTAGTGTCCTAAGCCTAAACAACTTCAGCTGCTTCATCAATGACTTTCCCTCCATCACAACATCAGAAATGGGGATATTTGCTGATGATTGTACCATTCGCAACTCCTCAGATACTGAAGTAGTCCATGTTCAATTACACAAGGTCTGGACAATATCCAGGCTTGAACTGACAAGTGACAAGTAACATATTCACCACACAAATACCAAACAATGACCATTTCCATTAAGAGACAATCTAACAACCATCCCTTGATACCAAGGGTGTTATCATCACTGAGTCCTCACTATCAACATCCTGGGGATTACCATTGACCAGAAACCTCATCTGGACTCACCACATAAACACAGTGGCTGCAAAAGTAGGTCAGCCGCTAGAAATACTGTGGCAAGTAACATACCACAGTAATTTCAAAATTAGAGGATCACTCATAACTTGGAAGCATTATAATTGGTGAAGAACATATTAAATTTCAAAAAAAGAGATTGTGGAATGTATAGTCAAATTGTAGATGAATTTTAACAGAGAAGAAGTGATTTATTTTGGTAAAATGTGGAGAAACAATGTAAAATAAAGACTAAAATTCAAAAATGGAGGATATGAAAGACTTTGGGATATATGTGCATTAATCATTGAAGCTGGCAGGACAGGTTGAGAGTGTGGTTAATGCAAGATTAGGAATTTTATTGCTGTAGTGTACAAAAACAAACAAACTATGGTAAAGCTGTATGAAACACTGCATTGGCCTCAGCTGGAATACTCTGTCCACTTTTGTAAGGATTTGAAAGCATTAAACAAAATGCAGAAAAGATTGACGAGAATTACAATCTTCAATTCTGAGGGAAAGATTGGAGAAGCCAGGACTATTTTCTTTGGGGGGGTTGAGAGAAAATTTAATAGACTTGTTCAAAATCATGGGCAGAGTAGATAGACCCATTATGGCCTCACAACATTACAGCAGGATACACTCTAACAGAATCCAAGCCCCAAATATCTCCTTCAATGACTTCCCTTCATCATGAAGTCTGAAAGAGAACTGTATATTGATCATTGCATAGCATTAAACAAATTCTCAGTTAACGAAGCAATTTCTGCCCATGTGCAGCAGATCCTGGACAACAGCCAAATCCAGTTTGAAAAGTGGCAAATGACATTCAAGTCAGATGAGCCTGACAGTGACCATTTGCAAATTGAGAGTTCCTTCACCTTATCTCACATTGAATGACATTACATTTGTCAGGCTGTAGGCTTGACATCAAATGGAAACTTAACTTTATCAGTCATAAATACTATGGCTATTGCAGCAGATCTGACATTAGATATTTTGTCGAGAATGGGGTGCTGGAAAAGCACAGCACATCAGGCAGCATCTGAGGAGAATCAATGTTTCGGGCAAGATTCCTTCATCAGGAATGAGGCTTGTGAGCTGAGGGGGTGGAGAGATAAATGAGAAGGGCGTGGGGCTGGGGGAAGGTAGCTGAGAGTGTGATAGGTAGACAGAGGTGGGTAATGGTGATAGTTGGAGAGAAGAGTGGAGTGGATAGGTGGAAAGGAAGATGGACAGGTAGGACAAATTATGAGGGTGATACTGATTTGCAAGGTTGGAACTGAGATAAGGTGGAGGGAGGGGAAATTGATGCTGTGTGGTTGGAGGGTCCCAAGGCGGAAGATGAGGCATTCTTCCTCCAGGCATTGGGTGGTTAGGGTGTGGCGAAGGAGGAGACCCAGGACTTGCATACTTTGTGACAAGTGGTTTACCTCCTGTTTCTGTAAAGCATCTCCACTGCCTGTATGGTACCATAGACTCACTACCAGTTCAGAGTATCACAGGATATCCTCCATTTGATTGATTGTGGCTGAAATAGCCCTCCAGAAACTAAACACCATCCAAAGGTGCTGGTTGGATTGGTGTGTGAGGAAACTATTCTGTTGTATCCAATCTAGAAGATGTACAGTTGCAACTGACAAAGCGCACTTCACAATCTTCTGACTTCCAACATTTGGCAAATGCATAGGATAACCATCATCCTAAGTTCCTCTCCAAATCCCCACCATCTTGACTTGGACCTCCGTTGTCATTTCTTCATCATTATGGAGTCAAAATCTTGGAAGGTCATAATTTCTTCAGTCTTTGGATTACAGCAGTTCAGAAACTCTCACACCATTTTCTCAGGAGCAACTAGAGATGATCAATAAATACCAGCTTTGCTAGTATAGCCTCAAATTCTGAGAATTTAAAAAAATTTAACATGAGAAATCACACTGCTGTTGCCTTGGGAGATTAAAAGTCAGACAAGGTTAGATACACTTATAGTGTCATTATGGTATTCTCTGAAGAACTACTAAATATACAATCATCCACTCCTCTCTATGTTTAATTGCAAGAATATGTTTACATATTTTTAGCTGAATCATCTTTTCCTAAAAATTCAGTACAATAGATATAATGAAGAAGTAAGATAAGCACGATGAGACGGAATACTAACAAGGCGTGATACCTCCTTCTGATCTATGAGGATGAAAAGGAGGGTGATACTAAAGGAAGGAGAAAGTCAGCACTGCAGTCGCTGGAGACCAGAGTTGAAAAATGTGGTGCTGGAAAGACACAGTAGGCCATGCAGCCTCCGAGGAGCAGGAGAATCGACGTTTCGGGCATAAGCCCTTCTACAGGACTTCTTCAGCCCTTCCTGAAGAAGGGCTCATGCCTGAAACGTCAGTTCTCCTGCTCCGCGGATGCTGCCTGGCTTGCTGTGTTTTTCCAGCACCACATTTTTCAACTCTGATACTGAAGGAATTCAAGGATTGTTCTCGATTGACTTGTCCAATCTATATGTAGACTGAAGTCACTCATAATTACAGCTGTACCTTTTCTCGTTTGTGTCTCTAGTATTCTGGTTGGTATCTTTTCCATTTGGAGGTCAATATATAACTCTCACTGTCATTTTGATCTTTGGTGTTTCTCACCTCTATCCAAACAAATGCCACATCACCAGAGCTAATGACTTCCTCACAACTGCATTAATTTTTTCTTTAACCAGTAAGGCTTCTCCCACCTCCTTTTCTTTTTTGTCTGTCTTTCCTAAAAACTGAATACCTCTGAATATTCAGTTCCCATTCCTGCAGCCATTTCTTTGTCACCCCAACCATATCATAACCTTGTACATGACTAATTCATCCACTTTATTGTAAAAGTTCTGCACATTAAGACACAAGGCCACACTCTTAGTCCTGTTTGTATTATTTTGCATCATGGCCCTATTCAATTCATACTGATTAATTTCTGCCTATTTCCTATTCTGTCTTTTGTTTTTGCCCCTGTTTCTCTACTGCTCTGTAGCTGCATCAAGTTGTCCAAGACTTTACCACCAGCGAAGCAACATACCATCCTGCAGTCTCACTTGCAGTCATAGAAAAGTCTATCTGTTCCCTTACAATTGAATCCCTGTTACTATAGCATAGACATCACATCAACCACTTTACCCTCATCCACCTGTCTGGTCACCTTCTCAAAGAAGTCAATAGGTTCGTGAGGCACGACCTACCCTTCACAAAACCGTGTTGACTATCTCTAAACAAATTATTCCTTTCTAGATGATTATAAATCCTGACTCTTATAATCCTTCTCAACACTTGACTCACAACCGAAGTAAGGCTCACTGGTTTAGAATTACCAGAGTTGCCTTCATTCTCCTTGAACAAAGGGACAGCATTTGCTATCCTCCAGTCTTCTGGCACTATTCCTGTTGACAACGACAACATAAATATCAAAGCCAAAGGTTCTGCAATCTCCTCCCTAGCTTCCCAGAGGATCCTAGGATAAATCCTATCCGGGACTTATCTATTTTCACATTTTCCAGAATTGCTATCGCCTCCTCCTTATGAACCTCAATCCCATCTAGTCTAGTATCCTGTATCTCAGTATTCTCCTTGACAACATTGTCTTTTTCTAGCGTGAATACTGTCACAAAATATTCATTTAGCACCTGTCCTATCTTCTTAGACTCCAGACACAACTTCCCAGTACTGTGCTTGACTGGCCCTAATCTTACTCTCGTAATTCTTTTATTCCTGACATACCCATCGAAAGCTCTAAATTGAATAAACTTTTCTCTGTTGAGTTGTCTGGAATCATCAGTGCAGGAGTTCCTCAGGTGTCCTAGGCCCAACCATCTTCAGTGGTTCGTCAAAGAGCTTCCCTAAGGTCAGAAATGGGGATATTTGCCAATGGTTGCACAATGTTCAGCACTATTCATGACTCCTCAGATAATGAAACAGTCCATGTCCAAATCCAGCAAAATCTGGACAACTGTCAAATGTCATTGACATCACACAGGAAATAATTATATTCATCAAGTGAGATTCTAAACATTCCCCCTTGACTTTCAATGGTCTCACCATCCCCAACTATCAACATCCTTGGGGTTACCAATGACCAGCAACTCAACTGGACTCACCACATAAACATAGTGGCTACAAGAGCAGGTCAGAGACTAGGGATACTGTGGCGAGTAACTCACCCCCAAAGCCTGCCCACCATGTAATGAGATGCCAGAGGATGTGGTGAAGGCTGGTACAATTGCAACAGTTAAGAGGCATTTGGATGGGTATATGAATAGGAAGAGTTTGGAGGGATATGGGCCAGGTGCTGGCAGGTAGGACTAGATTGGGTTGGGATATCTGGTCGGCGTGGATGGGTTGGACCGAAGGGTCTGTTCCCATGCTGTACATCTCTATGATTCTATGATAAGATACAGGTCAGAAGTGTGATTAAATATTCCTCACTTGTCTGGATGGATGCAGCTCCAAGAACAGCTTTACACAATCCAGGGCCATGTAATTGGCACCATGAATATTCAGTGTCTCCATCAATGATGCTCAGTAACAGCAGTGCATACCATCTACAAGTAACACTGCTAAAATTCATCAGCCTGATGTCACTTGTGGGCAAGTTGTTGGAGGGAATCCTGAGGGACAGGATGTACATGGATTTGGAAAGGCAAGGACTGATTAGGGATAGTCAACATGGCTTTGTGCGTGGGAAATCATGTCTCACAAACATGATTGAGTTTTTTGAAGAAGTAACAAAGAGGATTGATGAGGGCAGAGCGGTAGATGTGATCTATATCGGTTTCAGTAAGGCATTTGAAAAGGTTCCCCACGGGAGACTGATTAGCAAGGTTAGATCTCACAGAGAGAACTAGCCATTTGGATACAGAAATGGCTCAAAGGTAGAAGACAGAGGGTGATGGTGGAGGGTTGTTTTTCCGACTGGGGGCCTGTGACCAGTGGAGTGCCACAAGGATCAGTGCTGGGTCCTCTACTTTTTGTCATTTACATAAATGATTTGGATGCGAGCATAAGAGGTACAGTTAGTAAGTTTGCAGATGACAACAAAATTGGAGGTGTAGTGGACAGCGAAGGGGGTTACCTCAGATTACTATAGGATCTTGACCAGATGGGCCAATGGGCTGAGAAGTGGAAGATGGAGTTTAATTCAGATAAATGCGAGGTGCTGCATTTTGGGAAAGCAAATCTTAGCAGGACTTATACACTTAATGGTAAGGTCCTAGGGAGTGTTGCTGAACAAAGAGACCTTGGAGTGCAGGTTCATAGCTCCTTGAAAGTGGATTTGCAGGTAAATAGGATAGTGAAGAAGGCATTTGGTATGCTTTCCTTTATTGGTCAGAGTATTGAGTACAGGAGTTGGGAGGTCATGTTGCGTCTGTACAGGACATTTGTTAGGCCGCTGTTGGAATATTGCGTGCAATTCTGTCCTCCCTCCTATCGGATAAATGTTGTGAAACTTGAAAGAGTTCAGAAAAGATTTACAAGGATGTTGCCAGGGTTGGAGGATTTGAGCTATAGGGAGAGCCTGATCAGGCTGGGGCTGTTTTCCCTGGAGCATCAGAGGCTGAGGGGTGACCTTATAGAGGTTTACAAAATTATGAGGGGCATGGATAGGGTAAACATACAAAGTCTTTTCCCTGGGGTCGGGAAGTCCAGAACCAGAGGCCATAGGTTTAGGGTGAGAGGGGAAAGGTATAAAAGAGACCTAAGGGGCAACCTTTTCACACAGAGGGTGGCACAAGTATGGAATGAGCTGCCAAAGGAGGCTGGTACAATTGCAACATTTAAGAGGCATTTGGATGGATATATGAATAGGAAGGGTTTGGAGGGATATGGGCCGGATGCTGGCAGGTGGGACTAGATTGGGTTGGGATATCTGGTCGGCATGGACCGGTTGGACTGAAGAGTCTGTTTCCGTGCTGTACATCTCTATGACTCTAAGGCTTCTTAGACAGTACATTCCAAACTCCTGATGTCCATCACCATCAAAGACATGGGCAGCAGATATATGGGAATACCACAATCTGCAAGACCCATCCAAGTCACTCATCATATAGATTTGATATCTCTGTTCCTTCATTGTTGCTGGGTCAAAATCCTGGAATTGCTTCCCTAATGACAATACAGCACTTTGACTGCAGTGGTTCAAGAAGGCAATGAGTAATGGGTAATAAAGTTTGGCCTACCCCCGTGACACCTACATCCCTTGAATGAATTTTTAAAAGTCACTTATTCAGTACTCTCACTCATAATTTGAGTGTAAATGTGGAATGGGTTGGGTGGGTGGAGGGTGCCAGGCCCTAGCACATTCCCTGCAAATTGTGGCCTTAGTGCTGTCCATGTTAAAGTGGAATGCATTAGCTACAGTCCTCAACATTGATGTCTGAGGCTATCTGCAGACAAGGAGTGTTGCTTATGAGAGATGAACAATGCTTGTTTGAAACTTGTTTTTATGCTCGGGACTGAGAAAAGTTGAACATCTGTCATGTGCCTCTGTAAATCTACTTGCTGTTTCTGAACTTACCTTGGTAGTTTAACCAGGTCGCTAATTGCTTTGAACAGGGGTTGGCCTTCTGTGTAGACTGAGCAGGTACCTGGCAGTTGTCTGAGTGTAACAGACCTGGAGTGTTTCTCCCTTGACCAGCTGTGGAGATGAGTCAGTTATGTGCTCACCAGATTGTGATTGTCTGTAGGAAGAATGTTCACTGATGTGAAATTCGCTGAGCTTGTGGCGGATGCAGGTCAAAACCATGCTCGTGTATTCTCTGAGGGTTTACTGACTTCCTCCTCAGAGGTGTGGCACGGTGGCTCAGTGGTTAGCACTGCTGCCTCACAGTGTCAAGGACCTGGGTTTGATTCTAACTTCAGGCAACTGTCTGTGTGGAGTTTGCACATTCTCCCCGTGTCTGCATGGGTTTCCTCCAGGTGATCTGGTTTCCTTCCACAATCCAAAGATGTGCAGGTTAAGTAAATTGGCCATGCTAAATTGCCCTCAGTGTTCAGGGATATTTAGGTTAGGTGCATTAGACAGGGGTAGGGGAATGGGTCTGGGTGGGTTGCTCTTTGAAGGGTCAGTGTGGACTTGTTGGGCCAAGTGGTCTGTTTCCAGACGGTAGGGAATGTAGGTGGTGGTGGAGCTGAGGATCTCCAGCTTTATCGAGATTTGCTGGTTGATGAGAGATGGGGAAATGAGTTTTAGAAGATGCATAAAGCATTGGTGGTAATATTGGGGAGGGGGGGGGGGGGTAGTGTTGTAGAAGTATTGTCATCGGATTAGTAATCCTCAGGCCAAAGCTCTGGGGACATGAGTTTAAATTTCTTGATGGCAGATGGTGAAATTTGATTTCGATAAATATCTAGAATAAAGGGAGTTGGTCTAATGGCAGCCATGTAATCATTATCTATTGTTTTTCCTGCAATGACATAAAGGGAAATAAGGCAGTGGTTTAAGAGAGGTTACTGAACGTGCATGAACACGAGAGATGGCGAGGTGTCCCCAGGGAGTGAGTAGGAAGTGCAGTGGACAGGTAGTGTTAGTGGTTTGGGAGGATGAGGTGGGTGAGAGCCATTGAGTAGAAATGATACATACTATTGTGAGAGTTGAAGTCCATGAACCTTGGTGAGACGCGTGTACAATGGCAGAGTTAGGCCCTGTGAGAATGAAGTGGCAGAGAGAAGATATCATTCACCATTATACAGTGCAGAAAATCACTGAGCATCTTTTCATTGAAAGAGGCCATTTGGCTTATCAAGTCTGTACTGACCCTCCAAAGACCATCCCACAGAGATCCATCCCCCAACTTATTCCTGTATCCTGTATTTTTGCCATGACCAATCCTTCTAACCTACATATCTTTGGACTGTGGAAGGAAACCAGAGTATCTGGCAGAAACCCAAGCAGACACAAGGAGAATGTGTAAATGGGTCAAAATCCTGGAATCCTTTCCCTAATGACAATATAGCACTTGGACTGCAGTGGTTCAAGAAGGCAGCTCACCTTCTCGAGGGCAATGAGTAATGAGTAATAAAGTTTGGCCTACCCCCGTGACACCTACATACCTTGAATGAATTCCTTGAATGTGTAAACTCAACACAGTCACCCAAGGCTGGAAATGAACCTGCGTCCTTGGTGCTGTGAGGTTGCAGTGCTGACCACTGAGCCACTGTGCTGCTATTTTCTTCTGGTTTAGTCCTTGCATAGAGAACTCTCCTGCATCATGATAGTTATTTTGGCAATTAAAGACTTTTATGGGTGGAGTTTTCCATTTGCAGTTAGAAGCATTTTTTCATTCATGGCACCTAATACATCTAGGCTTAGAGCAGAATTTTCTCACACAATTTCATGCTCTTCTTTTGAATTTTGTAATGAGGCTGGTATGTATGTTTCTCAGAGCACTACACAGCCACAGAGGTTGAAGACCATTGGCATACATACTTCTTGTGCCATATTTAAAACCGAGTTATGCGATACCGACAACAATCCTTCACACTGTGTTTTTCGAGCCTAATCACCAAGGATGTAGCCCTGATTAAAGACAAACAGGAGGCTGGAAGAACACGGCAAACCAGGCAGGATCATGTGGAGAAGTCATCATTTCAGGAATAACTCTTCTTCAGGACTAAAGACAAGCTAGCTCCACACTTCATGGACTTCTGATTGCGTTCATGGACAAGGTCATGGAGAGGAAGGCAAGCTTTTTCCTGGCAGACAGCCACAGCTCATTCACAGCCAGCCAGAATACAGATTGCTCAGGTCAGTGCTGTGCCTTGGGTGAAAAGGATCACCCAGCAGTACCAAGTGACCAACCTTGCAAGGTGCTAGTTTACTAAAGCCCAAAAGATGTGTCAGGACACATAGAGGGTGAAAAACAAGTACTGTCCAGGGAAGCAAAGTCTTACCAGTCAGTAGAGTAATGTGCTGGAAATCAATCCCCACTTTTCCAGAGTCATCCCAAAAGTTAATGATTTTAAAAAAGTACAATAAATTCCCCAATTTATCTGCCTTGTAGACCCAGGTTGACAGAAAACAGACCAGGCTCTGTATTTAACAAAAAATTAATATAAATAAATAGATTCTAGCCACAAGTGTATAATTATGAACTACTGACATATAACTTACCTGTAAAAACTTTTAAAAAACACAAAAACTCTTAGTTTCTTAGACAGGTGCAAACAGGGAGAAAACAAATGGGTGTGATGGGTGGAGGGAAAGTCTGGGAAGGCAGTTTAATGGCCCCTGTTCACCAGATTCACAAGATGATACTTCTGCTCCTTTGATTCTCCTTCTCTGGATACTTTCACTTGCTGGAAAAAGCACAGAGTGGCTAGTTCACATTTATAAAGTATCTGATTTACAGATTAAGAACTGAAGATTACAGCAATGGCTGATGGAAAATAAAATATCTTTTTTCAGGTTTGTAGACTCAAGGTTTTTACTGTACAGCAGAAACCAGACTCCTAGTTTTTGGGGGTCTAACTATTTCACACTCCTGAGCTGTTCAGCAACTGGGGAACTAATCATATCGTTGTTGGCAAGCAGGAGGCCCTTGTCATTGATAACTGGTCACTAGTCTTTAGACCAATCTGGTACTTGTTGCCTAAAGCTCCATTTGTAGATAGCATCCTGCACTACAGCTTGAACAAGCAGCCATGTAAAAGCACTTACAATGAGTCACGTTACTTGATTTTAAAAGGTAAGGCAATCCTTCAACTTTAACTTATGATACTAAACTAGGGAAAATAGTGAATTGCGAGGATGATGCTGAACAACTTCAAAGAGTCACTGACAAGTTGGCCAAATGGACAGACACCTGGCAGATGAATTTCAATGCAGAGGGATGTGAGGTAATGCATTTTGGTAGAAGAAACATGGAGAGACAGTACAGGTTCAATGGGACAACTTTGTAGTGGCTACAGGAGCAGAGGGGTCTTGGGTCTGAAATTGGCCTGGCAAGTTGAAACAGTCGTTAAGAAGGCTCGTAGGATTCTTGGATTTATAAATAGAGAATAAAAGTGAGGAACTTATGCCACACCTCTGCAAATCATTGAGCAGACCATATTCGGAGCACTGTGTTCAGTTCTGGGCACCTTATTTAAGATGTTAAGTCCTTGGAGAGAGTTCAAAGGAGATTTATTAGAATGATATGAGGAATGAGAGATTTTAGATACAAGAAAAACTAAATAAAATAAGCTTATTCTACTTAAAGCAGAGAAGATTAAGAGGTGACCTTATTGAGATGTTCAAAATTATGAACAAATTTGACAGGGTAAAGAGGAAATACTGTTTCCACTGCTTGGTATGTCAGTATCCAGGGGTCTCAAGACTGTCAGCAAGACAGCTAGGAGTGAGATGAGGAGAAACATCTTTACTTAGAGTTGCTGGAATTTGGAGGCACTGCCTAGGAGGATGGTGAAGGCAGATTCCAGAGGAAATTTCAAAAGAGAGCTGGACATATATTCGGAGGTGATGAATTTAGAAGGCTACAGAGAAAGGGCTGGAGAATGAGACTGGCTGGGTAGCTCTTTTGAGAACTGGTACATACATGATGGGTTGAATGACCTCCTTTCATTCTATTAAATTTTATGATTCTATCCTTGGCTTTTAAAACTTCTTTTCCCATTTCAGTCCACAATCAAAAGTATGCGAAAATAAAGATAGGATCTTTACAAAGGGTAAGCGTAGTAGCACAGATAGAGTGGTCATGGAAAAGATGTTTCCACTAGTAGGAGAGAGTAGGACATGAGGGCACAGCCTTCGAGTGAAGGAACAACTCTTTAGAATAGAGATGATAAGTTTTCATTCAGCCAGAGGGTGGTGAATCTGTGGAACACATTGCCATGGAAGGCTGTGGAGGCCAAGTTTTTCAGTGTCTTTAAGACAGAGATAGATAGATTCTTGATTGATAAAGTGGATCAAAGGTTACGGGGAGAAGCCAGAATGAGGTTGAGAAATATATCAGCCATGATCGAATGACAGGGAGAAAGTGAGGACTGCAGATGTTGAAGATCAGAGTTGAAATGTGTGGTGCGGGAAAAGCATAGCAAAGATCGGACAGCATCTGAGGAGCAGGAAAATTGATATTTCAGGCATAAGCTCTTCACCAGAAGGGCTGAGGCCCGAATGCCAATTCTCGTGCCACACATGATCGAATGACAGACTTTTTTGGCCAAAAGGCATAATTCTATTCCTGCATCTTATGATTCAAAGGCAATCTTTGTCTATCTGTGCAGTTAGATTTGGTGTACACAAATTAATTCAGGCTTCTCCTGAACACTCCCCATGACAATGACTGCCTCAATTCCAACATTTAAAGCATGATGCATTACCTTGAGGTCATGATTTATGTCATAATGAATGAGTACAGAATCACTAGCCATGTTTTCCTTACATGCATCATAAGCAGCTTGATGCATTTGAGACCATTCCCATTTCAATTTTTTTTCAACACCTCATTTTGTAAAGTTAACACTTGTGAGCTCAGGTAGAAATTGTGAGAAAAGATCTAAGCTGAGACATGTCTTTTGGTTTTAGAGCATTGACTAAACATCTTTATGTTCTCTTTCATTGGCTAGAGCCATTTGTAGATTGATTTTCAGGCCAGTACTCTTACAGCTTCATACTATGACCATGGAGCCTTTTTTACACTTTGCCTAACACTTGAAGATTCACTTTATCTGCTCCAGTCCAAATCAATACATAACCCTGTGCATGCAGCATTCCTTGCAAAATCTTAGCTTAATTATAACTTAGGAAATATTTGCTGAAGACTTCACATCATAAGGCAGTTTCATGTAGGCGTGTAATCCCACGTGTGTGTTTATCATGTTACAGTGGCATTCTGTTTAACAATTGTTTATAGAGTTGAGTTTAAAGGATTGTGGAATTTGTGTTGTAAAGTATGGTTGACATGAAGGTGTGTTGTAAAGAGGTCAATTAAAGGATGTTGGATTTATTTTTAAACAAAGCATTGCTTAAAAGTCTCATGTCTTGTGCTAGCTGCTTGTTTACTGCAGTCTCTACCTAGATTTACAACTGTCAGGTTGCAGCTTATACTTTTCAGTAGGTGGCCAGCCTTGAGAAAGAAAAAAGCATCCTAGCCTAGCTCTCCAATTTCTGAAAAACCTCTTGATCTGAGTGCAGTGTGGTACCTAGAGCTCTGGCCCAGTCTGAACCCTGACTGTCATTCAGAAGAGCATTCAGGGAAATAATTGACACTATGAATTTGAAGCCAGCTTCTAAGAGCCTGGAGCTATATTATATTAGGTGCCATCTGTCTGCACATGCCAGAATGTCACACTAACAGTCACGTAAACATTTCAAATCTTATCCTTCTTGCTTTCTAGAACTAATACTTCTTGAACAAAAGTGTCTTTTTCCCCAGAAATGATTCTTTGCACAGAAAAATCTGTTTATTCCCCTTTACATGATATGTACAAGAGCATTTTGTTTGTGTATTTTTGGTTATTTATAAACATTTACATTTTGTATAGAAAACAAGGTGTTAACTAGTTATACATCTTCACTGAATAGATTTTATTTCATAATAAATCAGTATTTTGTGTTTATTAAAGATTTTGTTTGATGAATATTTTTATTTGAAGTCCAATATATGATTGGTCAAATTAGTAACCTTGTAAAAGAATTAAATTTGTGCTGTGACTTGCAGAGTAATGGAATTAAAGACAGTACATTCCTCCCATCTTGATCATACCAATCCTGAAATGCTACTGACGGTTTTATTCTACACTAAGCATAAACAAGGGACACACCTAGATTCAGGATATACTTTGGATCTCTCACTCTGTACAAACTTTGAGAGGTTAGTAATGGATGCTGCTCATCATTCATTGCCTATTGATTATGATGTTATGGACCTCAAATAGTCTTTTTTCTATCTGAGGCACTACTAGGATTGGAGGTACTCAATCACTATAACCCATTCTCACCCGCACACCATTTCTTTGTTACTTCTTTAATTCCTCTTCAACTGGGTTTTGAGCAGAACCACCTTGGAACTGATTGGCCTTACATCATGCCTGATTCAGATATATACCTTCATGTCAACCATACTTTTATAAATGTCTTTGAAAATAGTACTACGGCTATTCACTAGCTGATTAAGCTGCTTAGTCATCTCAACTTGAAAAACGTGCTCCATGTCTTAGTACAGTTTGGGAAATTAGCTTTTGCCCATTAACCTTGGTTTGTTGACATATCTTGCTACAATAATGGGTAAGTTGAGGAACTTTCAGTTATGTTGACCTTGCACTCCATTTGCCCACATTAGTGTAGGTATTTAATTGAATGGTGCTCTCAATTAGAGTGTCAGTGTTAAATTCAGTCATATCCCACCTCATATGTTATGACCAGACACCAGTTGAGGTTCCCCAATTTGTTCTGGTTCCAGATGGGATACCTCAAGCTTCCAAGAGAGAAGTGATGAACCAGCTCCTTCTGGTTATTCATCTGCCTCCTTGGTTGGTTACAACAAGATTAATTTACAAATGATCCTTTACCCTTTGGATACCTTTCTCCCAGATTCAAATTAATCATGCTTTAAAAACAGCCAATTTAACCAGACTTTCTTAAATTAACAAAAAGAATGAGTTTATTAATTACAAAACACAAAAAGAAATAGTAACACAACACAGTTATACAGAATCAAAACGAGAGGCAAGGCCAAATAGATCAAAGTAAAAAAAAATGGATCAGCCCCTTAATTGTTTGGGAAGAGGAGATAAGAAGAGCAGAGTTATGATTGCTACTGGATGGCACTGATAGCATTGGTGTTGACAGTTCAGCAGGTGAGATGTTTTTGATTTGCAGGTTCCATAAATACTGTTGTTCTGATAACTTTGATGGTGACTGAATTCCAGTGTTCATGGTGAGAGAGACTTTCCCTCTGTTTACCTGAAGTGTGGGGTGTTTTAAATGACAGTGCCCAAAGCTGTGACACTCACAGCACTCTCATCCATACATTAGGACATCTGGCAATAACACACATATACTAGTGTTGCAGTCAGTTTTTAACCCCCTCTTTGTATATTGATGGAGGGTAAAACATATATACTTTCAAGAGATAGTTTGTTGCTGGCTAGCCCCCCTCTCGAGCTGTTTTACCCTAGTTAGACCTGCTTGTTATCTCGCCTTGTTAAGACTTTCTCTCTTAAGACTCTTCCTGTTTGATGTTTCCCTAAAACTTTCTGGGTGGGACATTCTGCGGGTTTTATTCACTGCCAAACAGTCACTGTATTTACATTCCTAGTTATTTTTTTCTCTGCAGCAGTTCTTCTTTTCAAAAAAAAGTACACATGCTGGAATTAAAACTAAAAACCATCTGCAAGTTCTAAAGATTCTAATCCAATGTTGCAGCACTCCCCCTGCAGGATGAATGAAATGATATTCAATCTCATTTTTAAAAATGTTTAAAAAATATATTTTCCTCCGATGCAATGAAATGAGATTCTGATTCTCATTCATTCTCACTTCATTACAACAGAGGAAAAATATTTTTAAAAAGCATGAAACAGCTGACACTGACACGTTCATTCCTCTACCCTTGGTCAATTAGCTTTATAATTCTAACTGAGACTGTTTAAATCCTGGAGATGGGTTGCAATCAGATTTGGTTGCCCAGCACTGTGAGTGATTTTTAACTGGTATGGTTCAAGGAACAAGCTCTAGTGGAATACCTGGTATCCTTGGTCTTAAACCTTTCTATGAAAGATAGTTGCAATCAATATATATAAGGAAGCAACGGTCTAATGGTATTATTACTGTCTGTTAATCCAGAGACCTGGGCAATGTTCTGAGGACTGACATTTGAATCCTGCCATGACAGATGGTGTAAATTGAATTCAATAAAATCTGTAAGTTACAGACTAATGATGACCATGACTCCATTGCTGACTGTCAGAAAAAAATCTGGTTCACTAATGCCTTTTAGGGAAAGAAACTGACATCCTTACCTGGTCTGGTCTACATGTGATTCCAGAACCACAGTAATGTGGTTGACTCTTAAATGTGCTCTGGGCAAGTAGGGGTGGCCTAGCCAGGGACCCTCTCACCCTGTGAATATATCAAAATATTTTAGAACCAGTGATAAAGTAAGAATTTCCTTTTCTCCTGTGGACCACTGATTCTGAAGTCTGTTTAGATTTTTTTGGATGAATAGCTGATTGGTCTCTTTATTCCTGATTCAAGTACCTGAAGTAGGACTTCCCCTGTCCTGATACCACTATTATCAAAGGCTATTTTAAATACTTGGTTAAGATTTGGAGCTGAAAGCTTCTTTGTTAAAATAGCCTTTAGCCTTTCAAAAGTTTGGACGTTCTAAGTTCATACTACCTTTGTTTCTTCAGTCAGTCAATGGTGTAGCTTCTTTGATTGAAACTGGCATACGAAATTAAAACAGAGATTTCAGAAAATTCTTGTGCCACTGCTACTGCTTTTGGCCTTGCATCATCTATTCATTTATCATTTCATCTCTCCTTTGTATTATATCTCTTCTTTCTTATGCTTTGTATTTCAAACACCTCCTTTCCATTTGCTAAAAGCTTTTGCATCTCTAACTTTTCCCAGTTCTGTTGAAAGGTCAATCACCTTTGTTGTCTTTGTTTTCCATTCCCCAGATACTGCCTTTGAATTTTCAGAATCTTGTTTTTATTTTACATTTCTAACTTTGCAGTATTTCATTTTTCATTAAAAACTTTGGTTTTCTGTCTGCCTCAGTTGCTTTTGCTGAAATCTTATCTAAGGGAATCCATAATGAGATCCTCGCTCTGGCCATCAATTAATATTATTGCTGGGACCCAATGACGTTACATCATCCTGATCTGGACAGGTTTGAAAGAACAAATTAAAATTCAGTCAAGAGCACTGGGGCAGGATGTGAGTAGATGAGCACTCTTGTGTTGAGAGTGTGGTGCTGGAAAAGCACAGCAGGTCAGGCAGCATCTGAAGAGCAGGGGAAGCAATGTTTCAGGCATAAGCCCTTCATCAGGAATGGATAAGCACTTTTGATCAATTTTAACCACCTGTCAACTTGGCTTTGGCTGGACAGATAGGGCTATATAATTGGTTTTGCTATAATGTGTATTTTTTCAATGCAAAACATCTTTAATGCAATTGAAGAATTTAGACTGTTAGTTGTAGAACCCGAACTTTCCTTACCTGTATTGGCTATGACACAATTCCAGCCCCATTAGTTTAAATAGCGCAGCTATTGCAGATTTTCTTATAACGTGAGATTGCATGGGAACTGAACTATTGTGTTACATCAGAACCGACTGTAATCACACCTCAAATCAAATGGAAGTGAAATTTGGGTGGAGTATAAATGGTAGCCAAACCAATAAAGTCCATTTACTACTCCAGTACAAGTTAAAGTTACTCCTCACACTGCTACAGTACAAGAAATCAACTGCTGCTTCAAGATACTCTGTATGGCCTACCTTCATTGCTGCAGGAGCTCGAATCATCCACTTGCATCGAACATTATTCGGATACACAGCTGGAAAATTTGGAGAGGTGAAACTTCTATCATTCTGAGTTAAGAGGTTTCCACACGTTTCTTTAAAATGAATCAGATCGAAACACAATGGTATCAAATAAATTAGATAATACGATGAATAACCACAAAATTAAAACCATGATATTTTGCAATATGATTATTTTCAACTGTCGTTCATTTCATCTTATCTGATGATTGGTTATTCTATCAGCAATTTATAAATTGAATCAGTTATACCACTCTTGCTTTTGTGCCAGAAAGATGTAGGTTCAAGCCTGACTCCGTAGATGCTGAATACATAACTCTATTTTGACACATTAATGCGCTGCTGAGGAAATACTGAGTTGTTGGAGGTGCTAACTTCTAGTTAAGAATGACCTAATGGTCTTCTCAAGCATTTTATAAAGATGATTGTACATTACCTCAAGAAGAATATGCTTTTGCCTGGTGTCCTCATATAACTTGTACTACCTGGTCATTCAATTCAGATTGAATTGTGCTATATATAAATGACCAAAGCTTCTGAAATAAGTGATCTCTATTTAATGAAAACTTACGATGGAATAATAATTGATGTGGAGGGAAATGCAGCAGCAAGATCTGCTTAAATTATATAATACTACTGGAGTACCAAAGAAAAAGAGACACACAGGTATACTTCTGAAGACATTAGTTGTGAAAGTTGTCAATAAAATAGAGATCTTATTTCAACGGAGATTCCAGAGTCAACCATGGAATGTTAAAGAGGAAGGGAACAGGTAAGGACACAGAATGTGCTTTGAATGGGGGGCTTCAATGTCCATTACCAATACTGGTCAGGAGCATCACTAATGACCAAGTTTGCTGAATCCTAAATGATCCATCCACCAATACTGGCCCTGCAGCAGATGATCAGAAAATCAACAAAAGGGAAAGATCTGCCACATTCTTATCAAGCTTCCTGTTATAGGCTCATATGTGTACCCTATCTCAATCCATCGAGATCAGTATGTACCATCTCACTATAGACAGATCCCAGCATATTATCTCAATGTATTCTCGCTAGAATATATCATCATAGACACATTCAGAACACATTCCCATTGCAACTACAATAATAACTTGAATTTATGTAATGTAAATTTACATAACAAGGTGCTCCCTTGCAAATCACAGGAGCATTATCAAACACAATTTACCAGTGAATCAAATACATTTACATCACATTTATGTAATAATGACAAATGCTTGATCCAAATCGTTTTGGAAAGAAGGAAGGGAATGAGATTCCTAAGGAAGGTTTTTTTTAGATCATGTGCATCTTAAGTGATGTGAATACTGCATGGATGTCAGCATTCTCGATCTGTGTTTAAGCTGTTTCTACTTTTAGATAAAAGCAAGCAAGTGAACAAGTTTGAATGTTATTATTTACTCAGTTTTGCACTGGAAAGCGCATGTTTTTGAATCTGATTGAAACAAAACATCCTTAACCTGAGCAGCAATACATTTGAGCTGCCTCAGTTAGAATTTGAGTTCTGTTCTGTACTCTAGTTCTTAAGAAAACCTTTGTCTAAACCTATGAATATCTAAGAAAATAAGATGCAATAAAAAGTGTTCTGTGGTATACTACTACAATAAAATGCTATGTTAATGTGCCATGCAAGTTTGAATATTTTTGTAGTGTGGCATAAACACCCATTACAATCAAAATCTTATATGATCATAACCCACCTCCAGCAGAATAACTAGATTCATACTTACTGCACTGATACAATTTATTTATTTTCAAAACATCTATCTCACTGAGCCCCTCAGCAAATCCAATGGGTATGTTTGGATTTCGTTTGGGTACTATAGTAGGCTGCGAAGATTTGGCAAGATAGTACCTGCAATCAAAAATAAATTGCAGTTAAAAAGAAACACTCATTATGTATTCAATGCTTAAAACCATTCTATTAGTCTTGCTCCTCTTATTATTTCTGCATGGGTTGCATTAACTATCGATTGTAAACAAAAACTACTGGAGACATATGATGCTCAATCTCAAAACAGTGATGCCTGTTATCAATTTAAGATTAGTAATCTATTTTCAATGCAGTAAGCATTCTTATTCAGATTATACTTTTAATCCTGTTAAAGTCCTTTGATGTGTCCTTATCTAAACTATATTTTCATTCGATGTAACCTTCAATGTCAAAAGTGAACATCAGAAGGAGGAAATGGCAGCTCATGTTTTGGAGAAAACAGTAAAAGATTAAAGACTGGAAACTAGTGCATTTGTGTTGGGGTGGAGGGGTGTGGTTGCAGGCTTGGGGCACAAACACACCTGACTCAAATGGGAGAGACGGTGAAATAGTAGTAATGTCATCAGACTAGTTATCTAGTAGCTCAGGTGAATGTTCTAGAGAAATAAGCTCAAATCCCATTATAGAATCATTATAAATCCTCACATCCCACCTTATAGAATTCAATTAATAAATCTGGCATTGAAGGCTTATTGTATAAACCTATCTGACTTATTAATGCCTTTTAAAGAAGGAAATCTGCCATCCTTACCTGGTTTGGCCCGCATGTGACTCCAGACTAAGAAAAATGTGACTGCGTATTAACTGCCCCCTAAAATGCTCTTTAAAACTACTTACTTGTACCAAACTGCTGGATACTAGATTTAATGCAACAGTTCATGAAGATGGCTATGACACAACAGAGACCATAAAATATAGGAGCAGAAGGGGGGCGTGGGTTTCCTCCGGGTGCTCCGGTTTCCTCCCACAGTCCAAAGATGTGCAGGTTAGGTGAATTGGCCATGCTAAATTAACCATAGTGTTAGGTGCTTTAGTTGGGGTGAATGTCAGGGAATGGGTCTGGGTGGGTTGCTCTTCGGAGGGTCGGTGTGGATTTGTTGGGCCGAAGGGCCTGTTTCCACATTGTAGGGAATCTAATCATTCAGCTCTTTGAGTCTATTCCTCCATTCAGTAACTGATCTAATCATCCTTGCTTGCATTATCCCCATAAGTCTTGACTCCCTTACTGATTGAAAATTTGTTTGTCTAAGTCTTGAATAGTCATAATGTCCCAGCTCCACAACCCTCTACCATATGGAATTCTATAGATTTGTTACCTTCCAAGAGAAGAAATTCTTTCTCATCTTTGGTCTACTGGGCATTCCCTTACACTGAGATTATGCCCTCTGGTCATAAACTTTCCCTCGAAGGGGAACATTCTCTCAGCATCTACCATGTCAAGCCTCTATATTTTAATAAAGTCACCTCTCATTCTTCTAAGCTCCAATGTTTAAATGCTCAACCTACTAACCCTTCCCATTAAAAAATCCCTCCATGCTGAAGATCAACCTCACAAATCTTCCCTGGACTGTCCTCAATGCTCAAATATCTTTCCGTGGATAAGATGACCAAAACAGTTCACAATATTCTAGATGTGGGCTAACACATGTTTTGTATAGATTTCCCTATTTTTCTACTCCATTACCTCTGAAATAACATTCCATTTGCCTTCCCTATTACCTACTGAATTTGGATGCTAGCTTTTTTGTGATTCATGTAGTACACCCAAATCCTTCTGTGCTGTAGTTTTCTGCAGATTTGTGCCATTTAAGTATTATTCAGCTCCTCTATTTTTCACCAAAGAGTGTAACCTCACATCTTCCTGTGTTATGTTCCACATGACAAGCGTTTGCCCACTCACGTAATCAGTCCATATCCCTCTGTAGGCACTTTTGTTATCCTCACCAGCTGCCTTTCCACCTATTTTTGTCATCCACAAGTTTGGCTAGAGCACATTCACTTCCTTTATCCACGATATTGATGAGCCTGTAAATAAATATGGCCCCAGCATGGCACTGAAAATGCCAACCTACAAATACAGAGCCAGCCAGGTCAGGGATGCAGAATGCAGGCTCACTACCAAACCCTTCTCCAGGTTGGTGAAACCAGCAACTTCAAACTTCACCTTCACTGGGAAAACCAAATTTGTAAAAATATTATGGTGGATGAGATCATGGAATGTCACAAAGTTGTTTTAGGTCAGCAAGAATGGGAATGGATTAATTAATAATCCTGTAGCAAATGGACTTCCAGCAAGGTGTTACCATCATATGAGAGTAGAAGAGAAACAATGTTCTGAACCTGAACAAAGCAAATGAAATGGACATTAGAGGCCAGCTGCCTAAGGTAGTTGGAAGACTACATTAAAAGATATGGCAGTAAACAATCATAGAAACATTAAAAATAGGAGTAGCAGGGGCCCACCTGAACTCTTGAGCCTATTTCATCATTCAATATGTTCATAACTGATCTTACTCAATCTCATACTCCGTAGTTCTGTAGCAAAGAATTCTATGGGTTCACCATCCTATGAGTGAGAACATTTCTCTTTATCTCAGTTTGAAGTGGTTTACTGCATATCCTGAGACAGTCACCCCTTGTTCTGGACGACTCCACCTCCCACCTAGGAGAAACATCATCTCTGCATTCAATTTGTCCAATCCTACCAGAAGCTTATACATTTCAATGCAATTTCCTCACCAGCAAATACAGATGCAGTCAAGTCAAACTCTTATGTCAAACCTGCCATCAGGTTTGCCAGCAGTAATCAGTTTGGTGAACCTTTACTGCACTCCCTCTATGGCAAGTATGCTTTTTCTTCAGTAAGGAGAAAAAAACTGCACATAATATTCCAGGTGTAGTCTCACTAAGACCCAAACAACTGCAATAAGATGCATTTGTTCCCATACTCAAAACCTCTTGGAATGTCCAACATATGATTTGGCTTCCTAACTGCTAGCCATGCCTACATGCTTGCTTTCAATGATCACTATACAAGGTCATTCAGGTCCTTTTGTACATCAACCATTCCCAATCTATTATCATTTAAATAATACCCTTCCATTGATTTTTTCTCACCAAAGTGGATAACCTCACATTTATCCATGTTATACTGCATCGGTCATGTATTTGCCCATTCAGTCAATTTGTTGAAATTGCTCTGAAGCCTCACAATCCCACGTAGTCTTATGTTGTTAGTAACCCTGGTAATATTACACTTGATTCCCTCAGCCAAACTGTTGATATACATTGTGAATATCTGGGGCCCAAATACTGATCCCTGTGGCACCCCACTTGCTGCTGCCTTCTGCTCCACAACAACCTAGTTATTCATACAATCAAAAATAGGAACTGCTGGAGAAACTCAGCAGGTTGGCAGCATCTGAGAGAAGAGAACACAGCATCAATGCTTCAAGTCCAGTGACCCTTCTTCAGAATAAATTTGAATCTTAAAGTAGATTAAAGTAGCTTAAACTCACAGAGGCCGGGCTGGAGTCTGAGCTTTGGACATTGAAATTCACATAATGAGAACATTGGAAAGTTAATATCTACACTAGCAAATATGATCTGAGTAGAGGGAACCAGAAAAGTTTCATGATAAAAGTGGATCAGGGAGTAAGATGCATTGAGGGAATATTAATAACAAATAGCATCTTGGCTCAGAAAATCCAGAAATACTATCAGTAAGAATGGAAATCAGGAAAAGCAGGAAATGTTGAGAGTAGTTTATTGGCTCCCTTACAACAGATATACCATTGGGCACAGCCTAAAATAAGAAATTAGTGGGGACTGCAACAAATGTAATGTAAGATTTGTGGTGGAGTTTAATTTTCCCTTCAAACTAGATCAATCACATTGGAAAAAGTTGGCTGGAAGATGAGTTTGCAGAATCTTTTGTGACAGATCACGTAGTCACAATAAGGTGTAGAACCAACTAAGGATAAAACTATTTGAAATATAGTATTGTGCAAAATGCCACTAAAATGTTGATAATATCTAATATACCTTGATTTCCAAAAAGCAATCAGTAAGGTGCCTTATAAAGGTTAATACATAAACTAAGAACTCATGGAGGTGTGGGTGATATATTAGCACGGATAAAAGATTGATTAACACACAGAAAATCAATAGAACACCTAACTAAGGTACTGTTGAGCAGGTGGAGTAATGACAAGGATCAGTATGAGAGCCTCAGCCATTTACAATCTATCGTACAATCATGAAAAGACAAAGAGCAATGTATCTAAGACTACTGATAATACAATCAAGATGGTCAAATAGCTCTATGAAGGCCAGTATCCTGTTATCAAGTCACCCTTTATTTGCACATGCAATGTACACTACACTGACCCAACTAGCTCAGAGCCTTGCTCCGAAAGTGAGCAGAATCCGTGCCAGTCTTGTTTATATCTGTCATCCAGGAGTCCCACTCAGGGAACTTGTATTCTAAAAGGTCTATCTGGCTGACCTCGTTCCTATCACTACATCCCTCCCCTCTAATTTATGGGAAGTAGGCCCATTCTTTATCCTGCAGCCTCTCCTGGGGTGTTTTTGCACCAGGTTGTGTTCCTCTCACACTGCCTTGGATATTGGTGGCATTTACCAGACCGTAGGCCACATGATGCACCCACAGCATCTCTGCCGAAACTCATCTTCAGGCGGTAACAGTGTCAAGGCTGCGACATATGTTGTGTCCATCTTATCCTCTGAGATGTCTTTGACGCTAGGTGGAGGAAGACAGCCCACTAATTCTGACAGCTTTGCCGATGTTTTGAAAGGCCGGTAACATTTTGCCCCTGCCTTGTTTGCAAGGTTGCAGCTTTCATGTGGTCCACATGCTTGTTCAGGGCCACCTCCCCAACCCATACTTTATACCTCACGGGACCTGACTACCCACCCGCCAACCATGGTTCTTACACATGCAGGGCCATTCCTGTGGTTTCAACACCAAACTTCATTCCCTGAAGTAAACTGCCTCTCTCACTTAGAGGGGTCTTGTGTCCGGCATTGGTGTTTGTGCTGCTGTTTCCCCCTCCCCGCCAGGACTAGGAAGATCAGATTTAACCTGGTGCAGAGTCCTCTCCCCATTAGAAACTCCGCTGGGGGCTGTACCTGTAGTTGCATGAGGGTCCTGTAACCAAACAGGAACCAGGACAGTTTGGGATCGAGTGAAGCTGCAGGTTGCTTCCTTAAGCCTGCTTTCAAAGTTTGGACTGTTCTTTCCACAGGTCTTTGGGTAATGGATGGTGTGGAGCTGTCCTTATATCCCGATTTCCATTTGACCTTAGGAACGACTCAAACTCCCTGCTGGTAAATGATGACCCATTGACAGTGAGCAACACCTCTAGGAATCACTGTATTGGAAACGATGTTCACAAACTTTCAATCACCACCCTTGTGTTTGATGAATAAACTCTATGTTCATCCAACCACTTTGAAAGGGTGTCCACAATAACTAGAAGCATAAAACGTAAACAGTTGACATGTAACCAAGTCCAGGGTTCACCAGGTCATTTTCATGAATGTGGGGGAGCTGATAGAGGTAATTTTTATCCTTGTTGGCATGCTGCCCCACCAACACAGCTAATCTGATCCTGGCAACCAGACACAAACGTCTTGCCAACATCTTCATTTTGGAAACCCCTGGATCTGATGGTGACCTTAGACTTGGACAATCACTCTTGATCCCCATTATAATGGAGGCGAAAGTGAGTACTGCAGATGCTGGAGATCAGAGTCAAAATTAGAGTGATGCTGGAAAAGCACAGCAGATCACGCAGCATCCAAGGAGCAGGAAAATTGACGTTTCGGGCAAAGCCCTTCATTTATTGCCTAAAACATCGATTTTCCTGACCTGCTGTGCTTTTCTAGCACTACCCTAATCTTGATCTCCATTATAATGTGCCATCCTCTACAGTGATCTGGTCTCGCCAGGTCCAGAAAGCTTTCAATTCTGGTAGTGACAACCCTTTTGCTTCCCTGATCAGTAACATCTGCTTTAGTTTTGCCAGCACGCAGTCCACATTCTGATATTGTCAGCAGTGACTGAAAGGGTGTCCAGAAAATTTTAAACCAGAAGGGACTCTTCCAATAGCAGCACCATCGGTGGTGCATCTGTCAGTGGGAGGCTGCTCAAGGCATCGGCATTTGCCTCTTGGCCTTCCAGAATGTTCCATCATGTAATTGTATGCACTCAGAATAAGAGTTCATCATTGAATTTAACCTGAAGTAATGGTTTTGTCTTCCTTAAGTAGCCCTAGTAGAGGTTTGTGGTCCAGTACTATTACAAATTTACACCATAAAGTTATTGGTGGAACTTTGTCACACCAAAGATGATCACCAAACCTTCCTTCCCTATGTGGGCACATCTTCATTCGGAATCAGCCAACGTCCAGGAAGCATGAGCTATAGCATGTTCTCTCACTTGGCCATCATGAGAGGCATTACGTGTCAACACCACATCTTGCTTGGGATCATAATGTATCAGCACCTTAAATGATGATGATGGCTTTTTCACCTTCCGAAAGTCTAAATCTTGACTACGAGACCATTTTCAAGGCTGACCCTTTTTTCAATAACAAATGTAAGAGTGCCAGGCTGGAGACCCACAGGTTACATATGAACTTTCCATAATAATTCACAAACTCAAGGCAAGACTCAAGCTCTAGTACAGACTTGGGAGTTGGGGCACCTTTGATCACTCTCACTTTATTTTACAATGGGTGTAACCCATCTTGTTGCCTCTGTAGCCCCAGTATGTCACTTAGGGGTGCCTGGAATCCTATTTGTAATCCCATTTGAAGAACTGTTGGAGTCATAAGAGTTTACATTTTCCTGGATAATGAGAATGCTGATCTGTGTGATCTGGAGAGCGTTGATCTGGAAGAGGTACAGTCAGGAAGGAATAAAATGTCAAGACATGGAACAGACATAAAGGAGAGCTAAAAGTGGAGGAGGCGGAGGATTAAAACATAAACAGATACAAAGACACAGGAAGGGGAACACAATTAATTCTTGTGAGGAGAAGAACCCAATACAGAGAAGTCCTACTAAAGTGTATGATTAGTAAGCTGTGCATGGTCAGGAAGGGCAGATCAAATTGGGAATGAGACATAGCTGAATGAGTTTATAGCTCAGCAAATTTGGAAGATAATAGGTGATTTTTGCTTGCTGTTTTGCCTCACAGCTTGTGAATTTTTTTTACAGGACAAATTGAAGCCCAGGATTAGGGATCCAGCACAAAAGAGTGACATCACAGGTAAAACGTGAGTTCATTCATTGGTGATAGTGATTAATTGGATTATCTTTATAGTTTACTTACAGACAGAACGTAATTAGGAGAAATATTTACAGGCTACAAATTAAAAAGAATAGTATGATGGGAGCTGTGTACATGCCTCCTAGCAATAGTCAGAATGAGGAGAAGAAAATAAATCAGGAGATAGAAAATTCATGTAACAAAGGCACATTTACAATTATCATGAGGGACTTCAATATGCTGGTGGACTGGAAAAATCAGGTTGGTAGTGAATCATGAAGAAAAGAATTTGTGGAATGTCTACAAGATTTTCTTTGGAGCAGCTTATGGTAGATCCTACTATTTAGATTTGGTGATATGTAATGAGGCAGTATTGATTAGGGAGATTAAGGTGAAGGAAGTCCTAGGGAGCATTGATCATAATATGATAGAATTCACCCTGCAGTTTGAGAAGGAGAAACTGGAATCAGATATAACAGTCTTACAAGTGAGTAAAGGTAATTACAAAGACATGATGGAGGAGCAATGGCAGGAGTTTTGGGGGGCAATTCAGGAGGCTCAGCAGAAATTCATCCCATGGAAGAAAAAACATATTAAGGGGAGAACATGGCAACCATGGCTGACAAGGGACATTAGGGACAGCATAAAAGCAAAAGAAAAGCACACATTGTGGTGAAGTTTAGTAGGAAGCCAGAGGATTAGGAAGCTTTTAAAAATCAGCAGAGGATAACTAAAAAGGCAAATGATGGGGGGATAAATGATGAAACATGAGGATAAGCTAGATGTAACAGAAAACAAAATTCTTTTTTAGATATCTAAAAGGAAAGAGACAGGCAAGAATTGATTGGTTGGAGAAGCTGTAATGGGAACAAAGAAATGGCAGAGGAACTGAACAGGTATTTTGTATTAGTTTTTACAGTGGATGACACCAGCAGCATATCAGAACTTCAAAGGGGTCAGAGGGCAGAGGTAAGTGTAGTGACCATCACTAAGAAGAAGGTGTTGGAGAAGCTGAAAGGTCTGAAGATAGATAATTACCCAGACCAGATGGACTATACCCCAGAGTTCTGAAGGTGACAGCTGAGAAGGTCCTAGAAGCATTGGTGAGGATTTTTCAGGGATCAGTGGAGTCAGGAAGTGTCCCAGAGAATTGGAAAATGGCTTATGTAACACCCCTGATTGAGAAGAGAATGAGGCAGAAGATGGGAACTATAGGCTGGTTAGCTTGACCTCTGTCGCTGGTGAGATTTTAGATTCCATGAATAAGGATAAGATTGCAGAGTACTTGAAAGTGCATGGTAAAATAGAACTGAGTCAGCACAGCTTCATCAATCTGTTGGAATCCTCTGAGGAGATAACAAGCAAGTTAGACAAAGGAGAGCCAGTGAACGTAATCTATTTGGATTTCCAGAAGGCCCTTGACAAGGCGTTGCATAAGAGGCTGTTAATTAAGATAAGATAATGTGGTGTTGGGGCAAGGTAGTGGAATGGATAGAGGACTGGCTGGCTGACAGAAGACAGAGTTGGGATAAAAGGATGGCAGCTGGTGACTGGTGGAGTTTCACAGGACTCCGTGTTGAGATCACAACTGTTCACATTATACATTAACAATGTGGACAAAAGAACTGAGGACATTGTTGCTATGTTTGCAGATGACACAAAGATAGGTGGAGGGACAGGTAGTGTTAGGGACGTGGGGAGGCTGCAGAAAGACTTAGATAGGATAGTAAGTGACAGAGTAAAACAATGTGGGAAAGTGTGCGGTTATATACTTTGGTCAGAGGAATACAGGTGCAGACTATTTTCTAAACAGGGGAAGGCTTCAGAAATCTGAAGCACAAAGGGACTTGTGAGCCATGGTGAAGATTCTCTTAAGATTTACAGGCAGGTTCTATTAGCAGTTAGGAAGGCAAGTACAATATGAACATTCATTTTAAGAGGGCTAGAATACAGAGCTGAAATGTACTGTTGAGGCTGCAGAAGGCTCTTGTCAAACCACATTTCGAATGCTGCGAGCGGTTTTGGGCCCCATATCTAAGGAAAGATGTACTGGTTTAGGAGGGGGTCCAGAGGAGATTTACAAAATTGGTCCCTGGAATGAAGGTCTTGTCAAAGAAGAACAGTACAGCGTAGGAACAGGCCCTTCAGCCCACCAAGACTGCACTGACACATGATACCTTTCTAAACCAAAGATTTTCTGCCTCTATGCAGGCCATATCCCCGTATTCCTTGTCCATTCATACATCTTTTAAGATGCTTTTCAAACATTGTTATTATATCCATCTCCAGTACCTCCTCTGACAGCACATTCCAAGCAGTTACTGTGCTCTCTGTAAAAAACTTGCATCTCACATCCCTTTAAATTTACCCCCTTTTACCTCAAATCTAACTTCCCTAGTAATCGGGTAAAAAAATTCTAATTATCCAATCTATCCATGCCCCTCATAATTTTATTAACTTCTATCAGGTTATCTCATCCTTTGATGTTCAAGTGAAAACAAACTTGTCCAATCTCTCGTCATAGCTCCAAAACGGGCAATATCTTGGTAAACCATTTCTGTACCCTCTCAAAAGCCTCCACACCCTTTGCGTAGTGCAGTGACCAGAACTGTACACAGCATTCAAAATGGAGCCTAACTAAAGTTCGATACAGCTGCAAAAGATTTGCCACTTTCTACACTCTGCCTCGACCAACCAAGACAACATGCTCTATGCCTTCTTGATGACCTTATTCACTTGTGTTGTCAACTTCAGGGATCTGTGTTAGCTGTTTCCCTGTTGGTCCTATGTAGTGTTTTGTGCAGTCCTTGCATGGGATTCTGTACTCCCAGATCCCTCTGCATGTTGATGCTTTTAAGAGTTCTGTCATTTACTGTATACTTCATTCTAGCATTACATCTTCCAAATTGCATCACTTTGCAAATGTCCGGATTAAAATCAATCTGCCATTTTTCTGCCTATCTCTCCAGTTATCTACATCTTCCTGTATTCTCTGGTGATCCTCCTCATTATTCAGAGCTCTCCCAATCTTTGTGCTGTCTGCAAATTTAGTAATCAGGCCACCTATAGTCTCCTCCAAATTATTTACGTATATTAGTCAACAAGGGTCCCACCACTGATGATAGATCTCGAATCAGGTAAACACCCTTCCACCACTACTCTGCATTTTATGACTAAGCCAGTTCTGTATGTATTTTATCAGCTCACCGTGGATTCCATGTGACTTCATCGTTTGTATCAGCCTGCCATGTCAAAGGCCTTCCTAAAGTCCATTTAGACAACATCTACTGCCCTGCCCTCTTTGTCACTTCCTCAAAAAACTCAAACACGTTTGTGATACATGACCTTCCCTGCACAAGACCATGCAGCCTATCACTAATAAATCCATAGTTTTCCAAGTGTGAGTAAATCCTATCCCTTAGAAACTTGTCCAATAATTTCCCTACCATTGACATACGGTTCACTGGTCTTTCCCAGATTATCCCTGTTGCCCTTCTTATAACAATGTTGGCAATTCTCCAGTCCTCTGAATCCTCTCCTATGAGTAGAGAAGGATATAAGTATTTCATACAAGGCCCTAGCAATTTCCTCACTTGCCTCCCTTAGCATTCTTGGATGGATCCCATCAGGTCCTGAGAACTAGTCTACCTTAATGCTTTTTAAAACACCTAACACCTACTCTTTTTTTATATTGGCATGCCCTGGATACTAACATACCCCTCTTGAGACTCACTAACTACCTCTGGGGATTGGAACATTAATTTCATAAAGAAGCTACCATATTGTTGTGGTTCTGTTCGCCGAGCTGGGAATTTGTGTTGCAGACGTTTCGTCCCCTTTCTAGGTGACATCCTCAGTGCTTAGGAGCCTTCTGTGAAGCGCTTCTGTGATGTTTCCTCCGGCATTTATAGTGATTTGTATCTGCCGCTTCCGGTTGTCAGTTCCAGCTGTCCGCTACAGTGGCCGGTATAACTGACAGCCAGACTACTGCGACCACTAGGACTCATAACAGCACACAAACCAACAGCCACTCTCAGACAACAACTCACCAGGACGAAGGACCTGATACCCAGCATGAGCAAAACCAATGTAGTGTACAAAATCCCATGCAAGGACTGCACAAAACACGACATAGGACAAACAGGAAGACAGCTAACGTTCCGCATCCATGAACACCAACTAGCCATGAAACGACACGACCAGCTATCCTTAGTAGCCACACACTCAGATGACAAGCACCATGAGTTTGACTGGGAAAACACTACTATTATAGGACAAGCCAAACAGAGAACAGCCAGGGAATTCCTAGAGGCATGGCACTCATCCACTGATTCAATCAACAAGCACATCGACCTGGACCCAATATACCGGCCACTGTAGCGGACAGCTGGAACTGACAACCGGAAGCGGCAGATACAAATCACTATAAATGCCGGAGGAAACATCACAGAAGCGCTTCACAGGAGGCTCCTAAGCACTGAGGATGTCACCTGGACAGGGGACGAAATGTCTGCAACACAAATTCCCAGCTCGGCGAACAGAACCACAACAACGAGCACCCAAGCTACAAATCTTCTCCCAAACTTTGAAAAGCTACCATATTGTTATGAAAGTCTAGGTGTGTGCTGTACCTTTAAGAGAGAGAGCAAGCTGGCAAGAGCTGACTGAAAGCACAGAGTGTCCTGAACAATTTAAAAATGTAACATTTGGTTGAAACAAATAGCTAGAGTTGCATTGCCATGGAACAAAACAAATTTAAATTCGGCCAATCTGTTTAAATTATGCCCCAGATACTACAATCCTGTGGAATTTGAATTTTACTGTTTGGGACGACATCAAACCAATGAAATGATCCGATGTTTTAGCGTATAAAACCGGAGATTTTGAACAGTTAGGGGGAGGACCACAAAGAGCACCAACAAGTAAAGACTTCTCTCTGAAAGGTACCCGTCTATAAGAAAAGTTGTACAGTAGAAGACCGAAGAAAAGGTGACCCAGGAAAATACAGAGGAAAATCTACAAAGCTGCCTGGCTTTGAAACGTGATTTCTTTTTTGTAAATCTTAATTGGAGTTATTTTTTATCAGACCAGTATTGTAGAGTGGGAGGTAAAAGGTAGGTTTAAGAGAAATGAGTTGTAAATAGTTGTGGTTTTAATGTTCTCTTTTGGACTTAAAGAATAAAATTGTTAATTTTTACTTTAAGCAGTGAGATCTGGGATAGTTCTTTGCCTCTCGAAATTTAACAGATAATGGTGCGAGGAGAGCTTCTCTGTGTGTTGGGTTTAAATTAACTGAGGGATTTACCCCCATGTCGTAATTAAGTAAATATTACTCATAACTACAACACAATACAACGTATCACTTACTTTCCAAAATGCATAATGGAATCATAATCATATGGTGTGCCCAGATTATTTGAGTCTTTCTTCTCAAATTGTTCTTCCTTGCCTTTAAAAATAACAGATATTAAAATTAATTTAAATAAGTTACTTTTCACTTACACATTGTCACATCTCTGACAACTAGTGAACATGATGACTGTTTCATGATTCTCTGTTGTGGATTATATTGTCATCTCCACCAAATATGTCTTGAATTCTTAGAGTTTATGCTGCAATTGAGAACAGGTGATATGGCATTACTGCGCCTTTAAGAGACATGTTCTGTCCTTTTTATTTTGCAGCGGGGTGTTGTCACAGTGGTGCTGGAATGTCTCCTTCAGACATGCAGTTGGTAAACAGTTTTGTGTTCTTCCTGGTAGTATTTTTTAAAAGTAATACAAAAGAATCATGAGTCAGCAGGACCAGGCTCAAATAGACCCAAAAAGATTTTAGTTTTGCTTTCAGTTAGTTGGTGGGTTTTGTTGGTTGCTAGAGCTTAAATTCACTGCTGCTATGATAAAGTCTTAGACAGAAAGCTTCCTCTTAAGAATCAGAAAGGATAGACTTCTTTTTACTGTTCTGGACAGTGACAGTACATGAGACTAATAGTTGTGATGATGAATTGCTTTTGCCAAGGGTGTGTTTATGGGATGCTGCCCATATTGGAATAGTTGTTGAGTAGTGGTTAAATAATACAGCATTGTGTCAAATATTTCAATAGAATAAAGTTGTGCCAATGCTTCTTTAAATTGTATTTTAACTGTGTCGTAAGAATAAAGTGTGTTTTGATTAAAGCTTAATGGTGGACCAATTGAATTATGTCTAGAACACAGTGCCTTACACTTTTCTTTTTAAAAAGTATAAAAGTAGGGTCGAAGCTATCTCCATAATATATGGAGCCTGGTCTGGTCTGGTCCATAACAGTGATAATACTGTGTGGCAGGGAAAGCTCTTACATTTGTGTTACCGGGATTTAAAATTTAAAGCTGCAAAATAATGAGACTTAATGAACCATCAGAAATACAGGATCACAAATAGATTAACATTTAAAGTCTGTGAGGATTAACTTTTCCAAACAACTTTCATAAATAAAACACCAGTCAAGAGAATCAGGATCACAGGTACCAGTGACATATGTAAGGATCCTGCTAGATTTCAGCTGAGATAGGTTCAATAAAATTCTGGCAAGGTTCTAGTGGAGAATACTTTCACCAGTTCTACATGAGATTTTAAATTTAATGGATGGCTAATGCCAAGTATTTATTGCGTTTGTAATTTGAAAAACTGCTGTTGGAATATATGATTCAAAAAGTGTTCCTGCCAATAATTGCATTATAGACTAATAATGTGTTGAATCTGGAAAAGAACCAGTTTACAGTTGAGAATGTGTCCATCATTTCAGCTTGCCTTAAACACCATAATTACTAAGAAACGTGCCTTAATGAAGTCATCATAATCTACTACACATTAATAACCTGAAAAACAACATTATTAAATAAATTGTATACAAGCATTAATTCCAAGGAGATGAAAGGCTGACTATGTACCAAGTTTCCTTTCCTACAATCTTTGAGGAATATTTGGGGACGTCGCCGTAATTAGACTCTCCATGATTAAGGCATACTGTCACAAATACTCACAGGATTTGGGTAAAGGGTTAGATTTCTTACTTGCTACCAGAAATTCCCCAAATGAATCTACTGGATTTAGATCATTCAAACGTTTTAAGATCATGAGATTAGAGATTCATTAAAATTAATTAGGGAGATGTTCCTGAATGAGAAAGGTGAATCCTCAATTTTGGATATTTGATGCCATGATTACAGGATTGTACTGAGATAATACAAGCATAGTTTATTACAAACATTGTCTTGATAAAAGGATTTTGGCAAGCTCTAGTGATTGATACAATCAAAGAAATATTAGCTTTTGTAACACTGGATGCAATACAAAGTCATGCTGTTTGGAATGAAAAATGCTGTTTGGAATGAAAAATGCACCAACCACAGTAAAAACTTATTTTAACTAGCAAGGTCATTGAAGAGCTGGGAAATCATATCATAGCTCTTGATGATTTCATTGCATTCTGCCAAACCTAGGAAAACCATTTACATAACTTGAACAAACTGATTAATTGGTGACAAAAGTATAATTTGGACATGCGGTTGTCTCAAAGTGAATTCTCCAAAGCCAAACTAACTTACTTAGACCACACTGTGGAACGAGGCAAATAGCAACAGAAAAACAAACATAAGGGCAATTTGGAACTTTTTAGGCCTAAGATAAAATGCAAAATCCTACAATATATTGTCACAAATGGATTTTATTTGGAGGTTAGTTCAGAATTTGCTGTGAAAAGGCAAGAAATGCAAAAAGTCAAAAACTTTTATAAGTAAACGTACTGCATGCAAACAAAAATATTCAATACTGCAGAGAATAAAAATCGAGCCTATTGGTGACTCTACAACATTTTGAAGTCACAATATTTTTAAAGGTCAGAAATCATTCTAAATAATGAGTTCAAAACTTCATTTCCAAGGAAGCATGTGACTTAAACTAAATGACAAGTCAAGCTACCTGATGAGATAATTGTTTAAGTTGTTTACTAAGTTAAGCTTTTATATGACACATAAAAGGACAGGCCAGAGGCCAGAGCAGATTGTAATTCAGAAGAAGAAACGATCTACATCATCAATAGGCCAGAATTTAGTTTTGGCAGACCACAGACAAATCAGAACCAAAACTAAAATTTAAATCTATTTTAGCAAACTTTAATTTTTATCTGAGAGTTGAAATAACTCCACAGAGTCTGGTATCCTGTCAACAAGTCACCCTTTATTAACATGTACACAGTCCATGGACTCTGACCAGCTAGTTCAGAGCCTGTCCCTAGAGTGAGGAGAATCCCTGAGACTCTTGTTTATACCTGTCAGCCAGGACTCCCTTATGGGACCAGGTTATCAGCCCAATCAGGGAACTCATACTTAATGGCCAACACCTGGCCAACCTCATTCCAATCACTACATTCCTGCCTAGGTAAGGCTGGGATGTAGGCCTGTTCTTTTTTGTAACTTCTCAAAGGGTGTTTATGCTTGAGGTCTGGTTCCTTTGACTCTGACACGAGCGGTGTGTACTGGACCATGTCCATCTCTTTAGCCTGGAGCGTCTTGGAAGAAATTCCTCCCATTCTTCAGATGGTAATGCAACATCAGTTGAATCCATCTCAGACTCCAAGGTTTCTTTGACAGTAGGCAAGAAGACCCCATGGCTTCTTACAATGTTGCCAGCTGTTCTGAGGAGCAGGATATGTTTTCTCCTGCCCCACTCACGAGTTTGCAGCATTTATGTGATCCACATGCTTGTTCAGGACCGCCTCTCCTACCCAAATACTGTATGTCACTGGACCTGACCTTGCATTGACATTACCTTGCCATTTCCATTGTTTTGACACCAACCTCACCCCCTGAAGTAAACTGTCTGTCTTTCTTAGTGGAAGCATTTGGCTGGCATTGGTATTCCTGCTGCCGTTTCACTCTCTCCCCCAGATCTGGGAATATCAGGTTTAACCTGGTGCGGAGTTTTCTCCCCATCAGCAATCCCTATAGTTGGGTGAGGCATGGTCCTGTAACCAAACAGAAACCGGGACAGTTTTGGTATCAAGTGAAGCTGTAGGCTGTTTCTTTAAGTCTGCCTTCAAAGTTTGGACTGCTCTTTCCACCAGACAATTGGATGATGGATGGTATGGAGCTGTCATAGAGATGTACAGCATGGAAACAGACCCTTCAGTCCAACCGGTCCATGCCAACAAGATATCCCAAACCAATCTAGTCCCACCTGCCAGCACCCGGTCCATATCCCTCCAAACCCTTCCTATTCATATACCCATCCAAATGCCTCTTAAATGTTGCAATCGTACCAGCCTCCACCACTTCCTCTGGCAGCTCATTCCATACACGTACCACCCTCTGTGTGAAAAAGTTGTCCTGAAGGTCTGTTTTATATCTTTCCCCTCTCGCGCTAAACCTATGCCCTCTAGTTCTGGACTCCCCGACCCCAGGGAAAAGACTTTGCCTATTTACCCTATCCATGTCCCTCATAATTTTGTAAACCTCTATAAGGTCACCCCTCAGCATCTGACAGCCCCACCCATTCAGCCTCTCCCTATAGCTCAAATCCTCCAACCCTGGCAACATCCTTGTAAATCTTTTCTGAACCCTTTCAAGTTTCATAACATCTTTCCGATAGGAAGGAGACCAGAATTGCACGCAATAATCCAACACTGGCCTAACCAATGTCCTGTACAGCCGCAACATGACCTCCCAATTCCTGTACTCAATACTCTGACCAATAAATGAAAGCATACCAAATGCCTTCTTCACTATCCTATCTACCTGCGACTCCACTTTCAATACATACTGAATGCCATTTGACTTTAAGATATACTCAAAACCCCTGCTTGTAAATTACGTCCTGTTGCCCATGACCAAATACTTCTGGGAGTTGTGTATTGCAAACGATGCTCGCAGCTTTTCAACTGTCATCCGAGTTTCATGAGTGAAGTCTATGCATGTCCAACCACTTTGAATGACATCTACATGACTAAGAACATTAAACTCATGAAAGAACTGGCATAGTCGACATGTAACTGAGTTTCCCACAAATGTGGGGTTCTTCTGCTTGTAAGTTTTGTCCTTTTGGCACATTCGGGCACTGCCCGACCAACACAGCTCTGTTGGCATCCAAATCTGGCCACCAGATGTGACTTCTTGCCACATCTTCATTTTGAAAACCCTGGGTGAGCCTGGTGGAGTTCAGCCAGTATCAGGCTGTGACCTTTACTCCGGACTATCACTCTTGCTCCCCATAATAAAATGCTGTCCGCCTCAGTGATCTGGACTCACCAGATTCAGAAAGGTTTCAATTCTGGTTGTGATAGCTCTTTTGTTTTTCCCATCAGTACTAGCTGGTTTAGTTTTGCCAGGACAGAATATTTTAACATCCTCAGTCTGATATTGTCAGTGGTAACTGGAAAGGTATCTAGAAAGTTTAAATCCAGAATGAACCCTTCCAGAGGAGGATCTTCCGATGGTGTATCTGCCAGTGGGAGGTGGCTCAAGGCATTGCCACTTGGCCTTCTCGATCATGTTCCAACTTGAAATTGTACGCATTTAGAATAAGGGCCCACCACTGAATTTGACTTGAAGCTATGGTAGGCGTGGCCCTGTCCTCTTAAAGTAGACCCAGCAGGGATTTGTGATCCAGTATTACGACAAATTTACATCCATAAAGGTATTGGTAGAATTTTCTCACACTGAAGACGACCACCAAGCCTTCCTCTCTATCTGGACATATTTTCATTCAGCATCAGCCAAAATCTGGGAAGCATACGCTATTGGGTGTTCCTCTCCATTGTGTGACCAGTCAGCCAACACTACTCCACCACTATACGGGCGGCATCACATATCAGCACCACATCTTGCTTGGGACTGTAGTTGACCTTAGACGACAATAACTACTTTTACACTTCACTGAAGGCTACACCTTGGCTATGTGACCATTTCCAAGGCTGACCCTCGTTCAATAGGTGCAATGGTGCCAAGATGTAGGCCAGGTTACATATGCATTTTCCATATTAAGTCACCAATCCAAAGAAAGACCTAAGCTCTGGTACAGACATGGGAGCTGGCACCTTTGATTGCCCTTACTTTAGCTTCCAATGGACACAACCATGTCTTGTCAACTCTGTAGACCAAGTAGGATACTAGGGGTGCCTGGAACACACATTTCTCTCCTAAGGCATAATCCCACTTTAACATTTAAACATTATATCCAAACTTTTCAAGTGCTCGTTATTGGTTTTCCCAATTATTAGTACAATACAAACTTGGGGTAGACCTTGTAAAATGTTTTCCATCATCTGCGTGATAAGGACGCAGACTAGTGATATGCCAAATAGCAGTCCCATACATTGGTACAAACCCTTATAGGTATAAATTGTGGCATACTTCTGAGACTCCTCATCTAGTTACAATTGCAGGCTCATGTCCAGCTTCATGAAAGACAACCCCCTCCACCAGTTTTGTGTACAAGTTCTCTATGCAAACAATTGGGTATTTATCCAGCTGTGAGAAGCAATTTACCGTTTGTTTAAAATTCCCACAAAGGTGGACTGATCTGTCAGACTCCACAATTGTTGAGCTGGTGCTGCCCATTCCACAAACTATACTGGCTTGATGATTCCTTTGTTTTCCGGCCTCCTGACTTCTGTCTCTCTTTTTGCACACAGGCAAATGGTATTGCTTGTAAAATTGTTTCCTGGTCAACATGTCAGGTGTTGGGATAGTTCCTAGACCTTACTGAAAAAAATTCTGGGTATTTAATTAGGTCTTCACTCAGGCAGCTATTTTCTAATTGAAAAATATTGAGCAATCAAGGTGATCCTTTCTCTACAAAGTCTGCCCCACTGAGCTAGGGCCTGAGTCTGTTATTACAATCAGTGGTAATGGCACCAACTGCTCCTCAGTCTGGCCAAGGTCTTATGCAAACTTAAGGGTTGGAGTCCAGAGTGAATCTTGGTTCTGCAACCACAGATACAACTACTCTAAATGGTCACAGAGTTCTAATTGAGGCCAGACAGTTAGTTTGATTGGTTCAGATTTTAATGTTGCTAAGTAACTTAACTGTTCTAAACCACATGCGATGCACTTTCAGAGATGTGCACTCTCCTAAATACCAGCCTATGAGTTCTCTTACACAAGTCAGCCCTTGTAGGATTCTTTTGCTGTCTCGAGTCTGCAATGGCTTGATGGCCTGAATTCTGAAGAAACCTTTAACTATTTGGCTGAGGTTCAACCTTGTTTTGGGATTTTGCTGGGTCTGACCTTGGGTCCCTCTGCTTAGTCTCTGTGATTACCTGCACTCAAGCTGTGTTCTCCAAGTTCAATAAGATAGGTGAGGGTGTCCACTTCCATCCGGATACCCTGCAGCTTGCATGCTCCACTTGTTGCATTTACTAATGGCAAAATCAGTTGTGGTGTCTGTTTGAAATCCAGTTCTTCAGCTTTTGCACAGGTTATATTATTAATCCCACATACCAAACAACCTTTCAGCATCTCATTCAAGGTTAACCCAAAATTACATATCTTTGACAGTCATCTTATCCTTATCAAAAATTCCAATACAGATTCCCCTCGTTTTCAAACTGCTGTATAAAACAGATAGGATCTTAGAATTAGAGGAAGCTGTGGAAAGATTTTAGAGTCTGGTACCTCAGGGAAAATCAGGCTCCTAATAACTGAAAATGCTGCAGGTCCGCGAGCAGTCAGAAGAATTACATCTCTTTTCATCTCTCTGGATGTCATTTACCCAGAAAAAGTAAAGCATTCTTTCCACATGCTGCGCCCAGTCTTTGACTGCAGGATTGAATGAGTCAAGCTTCCCAAATAAAGGCAAAGACATCATGATAGCAAGGCTTACTTCAACTCAAAGATGACTGTTGCAAGCAAGATCTTTTTATTTGTGTAGTGTTTTCTTTCACTGCCATTGAAATTACTGCACAGAGGCTGGTATCCCATCACCAAGTATTTGGATTCTGACCAACCAGCTCACAGTCAGTCCTTTAGAGTGAGGAGAATCCCTGACACTCCTGTTTATATTGGTCAGCCAGGAATCTCTGATGGGCCCAGGTTAACAGCCCCAATCAGGGAACTCATACTCAAAGAGATCCAATCACTACAAGAGTTAAATGGGACAAGTCAAAGAGTTGTTTTGTATTTCTGTGTCTCAGGGTGGAGAGGACCATATCTGGTGAATATGTAGATATTCATTGAAAGGAAACACTTTCAACCTCGTCAACTAAATAAGAAATGAAACAGTGAAACTAGGAATGATGCTTCACTGAGGTTAAGATTCGCTAAAGGATATCTCTGTGAAAGAATCTTTTGTGTTGCTGTTCATGATATGATCTTTCTATTTCGTTGTATACGTAAAGTTGTTTTTCTTTTATGTTAAAAAGTTATGTTCTTAGATAAAAATATATTGGCAAATTCATGTGATTGTGTTCATTGAATGACCACGTGGTAACCAAACAAACTTATGTCAATCAGATTCTCTCTCTCGAATTTGTTTTGTCCAGTATCACCTTCAGCTGGGATCATAACAACTAATATAGTGAATGATATGAGGCATGTGGACGCCCAAAAGTACATATGAGCACCTCTGATAAAGGCTTGGCCAAGCGAAGGGCTTAAATAGCCATGAGAGTGTACTGCCTTACTAAGCGATACACTAGCAATGTTCCTTCAGATTTTTAGATTAGATTAGATTACAGTGTGGAAACAGGCCCTTCGGCCCAACAAGTCCACACCGACCCGCCGAAGCGAAACCCACCCATATCCCTACATTTACCCCTTACCTAACACTATGGGCAATTTAGTATGGCCAATTCACCTGACCCTGCACATCTTTGGACTGTGGGAGGAAACCGGAGCACCCGGAGGAAACCCACGCAGACACGGGGAGAACGTGCAAACTCCACACAGTCAGTCGCCTGAGGCGGGAATTGAACCCGGATCTCTGGCGCTGTGAGGCAGCAGTGCTAACCACTGTGCCACCGTGCCGCCCATGCCTTTGTCTTATGGTCATACCTTGAATCAACACTACAAACTTCAAGACCATTGCAACTTAAATAAATCTAGAAAAATGGAGTTTTGCAATGCTCATTCATGTCCTAGGCTACTGTTGTTTGATCAGTAATGTATTGTTAAGACAGAAGAGGATTGCAAAAATGCAGCAACCTATGAATAAACTTATAGAATGAGCATAAGATTTGCAAATTAATCTCAATTTAACTATGTGTGAATACTTTGAAGAACAAAGGAGCTCTATTCTTGGAAAGCAATTGTTTAAATGGGTAGAAGAACAGAGAAATATGGGATATCAATACACATATCATTAAATGCAGCCATGAATGTTAAAAATGACACAATAAAACAATTAAAACTCTGGGGTCCATTCAATAAATGATTTATATTTGATATTAATATACATGTATAAATCATAATGGATAAAAATCACAATGTATAATATGTGTAACCTTACTGTAAGTCTACAGTAGTGAGTAGAGTGGGTTTTTTCTTGTTTATATGTTTTATTGAAATTTGTCTCTTGATTACATTTTAAAAATATAAACCATAAATACTAAGTTAGCCTGGAGCACTTTTTTTAAAGAGCAAAAAGACAGTGCTATTTCCTGGGTTTGTAGATTGTGAAGGAACAAAGATGGCCTTTTGGGGCGGCAGAGTGGCTCAGCGGTTAGCACTGCTGCCTCAGGGACCCAATGCCAGGGACCCAGGCTCAATTCCCACCTCAGGCGACTGTCTGTGCAGAGGGTGTGCATTCTCCCCGTGTCTGTATGAGTTTCCTCTGGGTGTTCTGGTTTCCTCCCCCAATCCAAAGGTGAGCAGGTTAGGTGAATTGTCCATGCTAAATTGCTCATAGTGTTCAGGGATGTGTAGGTTAGGTGCATTAGTCTGGGGTAAATGTAGAGTAGTATGGGAATGGGTCTGGGTGGCTTCCTCTTCCAGGGTTCGTGTGGACTTGTTGGAATGAAGGACCTGTATCCACACTGTCAGGATTCTAAGATTCTAGTATAGTGATATGCTCTTCTTGTCGGATGTGGGATAGTTTATATGTTACTGACAATTATGCCCACAGGAAGCGTTTTTGGTTGCGAATCCTATCAGATCGAATGGATTGGTTGGAGCAACAGTTAGAGACAATGAGGAATTTACAAGAGCTACGGGGAGTGATGGATAGCAGTTTTTGGAAGGGAGAAAAGCCGCAGGTATAGTCACATAGATGGGTTAACTCCAGGAAAGACAGGAAAAGTAGGCAGATAGTGCAGGAGTCTTCTGTGGTTCTCACATTTCAAACAAGTATACTGTTTTGGAAAATGTAGGGGGTGATGGACTCTCAGGGGAATGAAGCACGAACAGCAAGGTTTCTGGCAGGCTCTAATGTAATCAGGTGTATGTTGGGTTCCAAGCGATTGATTGTGATAGGGGACTCTCTAGTCAGAGGCACAGACAGATGTTTCTGTGGCCAGCAGTATGGTGTGTTGCTTCCTTGGTGCCAGGATCAAGGATGCCTCAGGGACAATGCAGAATTTTCTCAAAGGGGAGAGAGACCAGCAGGCGGTCACTGTATACATTGAAACCAAGGGCAAAGGAAGGGAAAAGGATGAGATTCTGAAGGGAGAATGTAGAAAGTTAGACAGGAATTTAAAAAGGAGGTCCTTGAGAGTAGTAAAATCTGGATTAGTCCCGGTGCTACGAGCTAGTGAGGGCAGGAATAGAAGGATAGAGCAGATGAATGCATGGTTGAGGAGCTGGTGTATGGGAGAAGGATTCATATTTTTGGTTCATTGGAATTTCTTCTGGGTAGAAGTGACCTGTACAAGAAGGACGGATTGCACCTAAATTGGAAGGAGACTAATATACTGGCAGGGAGATTTGCTAGAGCTGCTTGGGAGGATTTAAACTAGTAAGGTGGGATGGTGGGACCCAGGGAGATAGTGAGGAAAGGGATCTGAGACTGGTACAGTTGGGAAAGGGAGTAAGTCAAATGGTCAAGGCAGGAAGGAACAAAGCAGAGAACAAAGTAGGACTGATAAATGAAACTGCATTTACTTCAATGCAACAGGAAAGGCAGATGAACTCAGGGCATGTTTAGGAACATGGGACTGGGATACTGTAGCAATTACTGAAACATGGTTCAGGGCTGGATAGGACTGACAGCTTAATGGTCCAGGAAGGACAGAAGGGAAAGCAGGGGAGGGGGGGGGGGGGAGTGTTTTAGATAAGGGATAATAATACAGTTGAACTTAGGATAATCCTGGGAATACATCCAGAGAAGTTATTTGGATGGAACTGCAAAACAAGGAAGGGATAATCATCTTATTGGGATTGTATTATAGACCCCCTAATAGTCAGTGGGAAATTGAGAAATAAATTTGTAAGGAGATTTCAGTTATCTGTAAGAATAATAGGGTAGTTATGGTAGGGCATTTTAACTTTCCAAACATAGACTGGGACTGCCATAGTGTTAACGATTTAGATGGAGAGAAATTTATTAAGTGTGTACAATGACGTTTTCTGATTCACTATGTGGATGTACCTACTAGAGAAGGTACAAAACTTCACCAACTCTTAGGAAATATGGCAGTGCAGGTGATTGAGGTGTCAGTGGGAGAACACTTTGGGGCTAGCAATCATAATTCTATCAGTTTTTAAAAAGTGATGGAAAAGGATAGACCGGGTCGAAAACTTGAAGTTCTAAATTGGAGAAAGATGATGGTATTAGGCAAGAACTTTCAAAAGCTGATTGAAGGCAGATGTTTGCAGGTAAAGGGATGGCTGGAAAATGGGAAGCCTTCAAAAATGAGATTATGTGAGTCCAGAGACGGTATATTCCTGTGAGGGTGAAAGGAAAGGCTGGTAGGTGTAGGGAATGCTGGATGACCGGAGAAATTGAGGTTTTGGTTAAGAGAAAGAAGGAAGCATATGTCAGGTATAGACAGGATAGATCAAGTGAATCCTTCAAAGAATATAAAAGCAGTAGGAGTAGATTTAAGAGGGAAATCAGGAGGGGACATGAGATACCTTTGGCAAATATGTTAAAGAGATGTACAGCATCGAAACAGACCCTTCAGTCCAACCCATCCATGCCAACCAGATATCCCAAACCAATCTAGTCCCACCTGCCAGCACCCGGCCCATATCCCTCCAAACCCTTCCTATTCATATACCCATCCAAGTGCCTCTTAAATGTTGCAATTGTACCAGCCTCCACCACATCCTCTGGCAGCTCATTCCATACACATACCACCCTCTGCGTAAAACAGTTGCCCCTTAGGTCTCTTTTATATCTTTCCCCTCTCACTCTAAACCTATGCCCTCTAGTTCTGGACTCCCCAACCCCAGGGAAAAGACTTTGCCTATTTATCCTATCCATGCCCCTCATAATTTTGTAAACCTCTATAAGGTCACCCCTCAGCCTCCAACGCTCCAGGGAAAACAGCCCCAGCCTGTTCAACCCTATAGCTAAAATTCTCCAACCCTGGCAACATCCTTGTAAATCTTTTCTGGACCCTTTCAGGTTTCACAACACCTTTCCAATAGGAAGGAGACCAGAATTGCACGCAATATTTCAACAGTGGCCTAACCAATGTCCTGTACAGTCACATGACCTCCCAACTCCTGTACTCAATACTCTGACCAATAAAGGAAAACATACCAAATGCCTTCTTCACTATCCTATCTACCCGCGACTCCACTTTCAAGGAGCTATGAACCTGTACTCCAAGGTCTCTTTGTTCAGCAACACTCCCTAGGACCTTACCATTAAGTGTATAAATCCTGCTAAGATTTGCTTTCCCAAAATGCAGCACCTCGCATTTATCTGAATTAAACTCCATCTGCCACTTCTCAGCCCATTGGCCCATCTGGTCCAGATCCTGTTGTAATCTGAGGTAACCCTCTTCGCTGTCCACTACACCTCCAATTTTGGTGTCATCTGCACTTACTAACTATACCTCTTATGCTCGCATCCAAATCATTTATGTAAATGATAAAAAGCAGAAGACTCAGCACCAATCCTTGTGGCAATCCACTGGTCACAGGCCTCCAGTCTGAAAAACAACCCTCCACCACCACCCTCTGTCTTCTATGAGCCAGTTCTGTATCCAAATGGCTAGTTCTCTCTGTATTCCATGAGATCTAACCTTGCTAATCAGTCTCCCATGGGGAACCTTGTAGAACGCCTTACTGAAGTCCATATAGATCACATTTACTGCTCTGCCCTCATCAATCCTCTTTGTTACTTCTTCAAAAAACTCTATCAAGTTTGTGAGACATGATTTCCCATGCACCAAGCCATGTTGACTATCCCTAATCAGTCCTTGCCTTTCCAAATACATGTACATCCTAATAGGGTTAAGGAGAATCCAAAGGGTTTTTTTTTATTAAGGACAAAAGGGTAACTAGGGAGAGAATAAGGCCCCTCAAAGATCAGCAAGGCAACCTATGTGTGGATCCGCAGGAGATGGGGAGATACTAAACGGGTATTTTGTATCATTGTTTACGTGGCAAAGGACATGGAAGATATAGAATGTAGGGAAATAGATGGTGATGTCTTTAAAAATGTCCATATTACAGAGGAGGAGATGCTGGATGTCTTGAAATGCATAAAAGTGGATAAATCCCCAGGACCTGATTCAGGTGCTCCCTAAAACTCTGTGGGAAGTTAGGGAAGTGTTTGCTGGGCCTCTTGCTGAGATATATGTATCATCGATAGTCACAGGTGAGGTGCCGGAAGACTGGAGGTTGGCTAACGTGGTGCCACTATTTAAGAAGTGTGGTAAGGAAAAGCCAGGGAAGTATAGACCGGTGAGCCTGACCTTGGTGGTGGGCAAGTTGTTGGAGGGAACCCTGAGGGACAGGATGTACATGTATTTGGAAAGGCAAGGACTGATTAGGGATAGTAAGAATGTCTTTGTGCATGGGAAATCATGTCTCACAAACTTCATTGAGTGTTTTGAAGAAGTAACAAAGAGAATACATGAGAGCAGAGTAGTGGATGTGATCCATATGGATTTTAGTAAGGCATTCGACAAGTTGCCCATGGGAGATTGATTAGCAAGGTTAGATCTCATGGAATACAGGGAGAACTAGCCAGTTGGATACAGAACTAGCTCAAAGGTAGAAGACAGAGAGTGGTGGTGGTGGGTTGCTTTTCAGACAAGAGGTCTGTGACCAATGGAGTGCCACAAGGATTGGTGCTGGGTCCTCTACTTTTCATTATTTACATAAATGATGTGAACATAGGAGGTATACTAGTAAATTTGCAGATGACACCAAAATTGGAGGTGGTGGACAGCAAAGGTTACCTAATAGTACAATGGAATCTTGAACAAACAGGCCAATGGACTGAGGATTGGCAGATGGTGATTAATTTAGATAAATGCGAGGTGCTGCATTTTGGAAAAGCAAATCAGAGCAGGACTTATATGCTTAATGGTAAGGTCCTAGAGAGTTTTGCTGAACAAAGAGACCTTAGAGTGCAGGTTCATAATTTCTTGCAAGTAGAGTCGCAAGTAGACAGGATAATGAAGGTAGCATTTGGTATGTTTTCCCTTATTGGCCAGAGCATTGAGTACAGGAGTTTGGAGGTCATGTTGCGGCTGTACAGGACATTGGTCAGGCCACTTTTGGAATATTGCATGCAATTCTGGTCTCCTTCCTATCGGACGAATGCTGTGAAATGTGGAAGGGTTCAGAAAAGATTTATAAGGATGTTGCTCGGGTTGGAGGATTTGAGCTATAGGGAGAGGCTGAATAGGCTGGAGCTGTTTTCTCTGGAGCATCAGAGGCTGAGGGGTGACCTAATTAGAGATTTATAAAATCATGAAGACTCGGATAGGATAAATAGACAAAGTCTTTTCCGTGGGGTGGGAGAGTCCATAAGTAGAGGGCATAGATTTAGGGTGAGAGGGGCAAGATATAAAAGGGACCTAAGGGGAAATATTTTCAAGCAGAGGGTGGTGTGTGTATGGAATGAGCTGCCATAGAAAGTGGTGGAGGCTGGTACAATTGCAGCATTTAAAAGGCATCTGGAAGGGTGTATGAATAGGAAGCGTTTAGTGGGATATAGGCCAAGTGCTGGCAAATGGGACTAAATTAGGTTGAGATATCTGGTCAACATGGATGAGTTGGACCAAAGAGTCTGTTTCCGTGCTATAAATCTCTATGACTCTATAAGACAAATGAATAGGAAGTGAAGTCATTGTACCACTGCAAAGCTGTTCTGCATTTTCAGGCTTTTTGCAATTGATGTAGTGTAAATTTCTCACCAATGGGAGAAATTTGGTTTCACATATGCTATCAGAGATTACAATAGAATGAAAATTCATTTATCAATGTGTTTTAAATTGAATATTCCCACCTACCCCTGATAATCTTTCATCTACCAAGAATTTAACCTCTGCTTTAAAAATAATTCAGGACTCCCATCTCCACCACTCTCTGAGGCAGAAGTTCAAAAGTGACACAATCTTCTGAGAGAAAAGAAAATCTCCTTTCTCTCTCCTAAAAGGGTAACATCTACATTTCAAACAGTGCCCCATAGTTTTGGACTCAAATTGATTTATTTGATTTAACTGATTTAAAGAGTATTCATTGAACCCTGGCTCTTAGTTCTCACATTCCAAAACTGCAGGGTTCCAGTGGGAAGTTCCCTATGTAAAAGTACTCCCCTTTGCATCAGTGATAAAACATGGAGGGGTGTTGCACACAGCAGTCCCACGCAATAACATATTAAGGTGACTCGCAGTTTCCTTGTGTATTTTGCAGCCTTGAAGAGTAGATATTCCACATGTACACTTGTGGATAAACTGCAACTCCTTTTTTACTTTCTGAGAGGGCTGCTCACATGTGAGCTTGGCTAGCATTATTGTCTATCCCTAATTGTTAAGAGTCATTTACATTGCTGTGAGTCTGGAGTTACATGCAGGCCATACAGGTAAGATCAGCAGATTTCTTCCTCATTAGTGATCCAGGTGGGATTTTATGACAATTGACAGTGGTTTCTTCCTTAGGCTCTTACTTTCAGATTTCTACTGATTCCAAATTCCACATCTGCTGTGGTGGATTTTAAACCTGCAAACATTACCTGGGTCCCTGGATTAACAATCTAGTGCCAATAGCATTAGGCCATTGCTGCCCCTTGGATGGGATGAGATTTTCTTTCATTACAGTGTTTCTTTAAAGGTTGATAATTTGGTTTAATTTGTTTACAGTTGCTTAGAAGAGTTACACACGTCAATCAATGTCTCGTTAGATCAGTTGATAAGATGAGACTTTCAATTTCAGAATCATGGGATTGTTCTCCACATTTGGTGCAGTTGCTTTAAAAGGGTCTTGTAGCACAGTGGCAGTGTCCCACGCTCTAGGCCAAAAGGGGTGAGAGAAGTGTATGCAAGATGTTTGATGTTCTGTTTAATGCATGAATCTGGTTCCAAATGATTTGTTTTTGAATCAGATCTTAAGTGAAAGGAAAGCTCAAACTTTAGATTGCCCAGTAGTGCACTACTTTAGTGAAGAAAAGCAGGGCTGAATCCAGGAGCTAGAAGTTGGCAAATTCAGAGTTGCTATACCTTTCTCTGTGACTTAAGGAAATGAATTAGCCAGATTCGACCATACAATGCACAAAATTGTCATTGAAGGCGTGGACAAAGCTAATACAGGTTTATCCACATCATCAAGACTTGTAAGTGAAGGTGAGGAGATGATGAAAATCGTCTCCTTTTGTTCAAAGACTGTACCATGGAACTTGGAATGATTGGGAGCTGCTGTCAGTTGCGAATCAGGAACTCAGGAAACAGGAGCAAGTACAGGCTATATGACCACTCAAACCTGCTCCACTAATCAAGTAGATCATGGCTGATCTTCATCCTGAATGCTGTTTTTGTTGGCTAACTCTTTGAAGAAAATGAGCTGGAATTCTACGTAAGCGAGTTCAGAGCTCTGAAGGATGTTGTGGCTGAAATTGGTGCCAAATACGCTGAATGCATGGCCCTGATATCTATTTTCTTTTCTAACATTTAATGCATAATGTGCAATATACATTGACCAAGGCATGTCTGTTAATTCATGTTTAATTGATCTTGATTTTGATTCTATTGTTAAAGTAAAAGTTATACCAAGTAAAATCTTGTTCTTTTTTGTTGGAATCATTCTTTCCTTACGATTCTTTTGGTTTAAAAGGTCTCCATAAAAATCATGACCGATGCAACTTTAATTCTCATCATATTCTCCTACACTTTGGATTCTTCTATAGGGTCAATACAATTCTAATCTCGGTGTGCTTTCTTGCACATGTAAGAGCCATTTGTTTGCTGTCCCTAATATTTAAATTTCAACTGTAAAATGCAATACCAAATGTACAAGACATGGTTTACATAGAATGTTTTGAATTTTCTTACCACTAAGAATATTTGCATGTTTGATATCTATATATTTATCACGATCACTTCTGGTATGTTCATGATAAAAACCAATTGTATGCATCAAGTGATGTTGTATTGTTGAAAATTTCACACAGCCGGGTTTCTGTAGTGATATTGTTTGTGGTCCTCCTACTGGTCCTAAAGTTGATGTACAACTACAAGATAAAAATCAACACATAAATGTTTCTACTTTTCAAAATATGAGACGTGAAATTCAATAAAATAATCTAAGATACTGATTGGTGATAACAATTGTCTCTTGTTCCCATATGCAGTACAATTCTAACATATCTGAATATTTCTATTGTTTCAGTATTTCTAGTGGGAAATCCATCACAAGCGCATTTATACTGTCACTATGCATAATAAGCTGAGGAATTTCTTTTATAAATGTTGATTTTTCAATGTTGGTGAAGTGAATACTTGTGAATCAAATAATTTTCAATTTTTCAGCATCTACTATTGTGTTCTGAGCTCCAAGTTAGTATTAGATTTTTAAAAAAGTAATAAATCTCATATTCCTCCATTATCATCATCATCCCTGAAGTGCACTGCCCCCAGCTGGATTTACCATTGGTGGGCTGAGATGACATATAGTTGGGTGAACTTGTTTTTTGGACTCCTCAGCACCAACACTTAGAGTCATAGAGATGTTTGGCACGGAAACAGAACCTTTGGTCCAACCCATCCATGCCGATCTAATATCCTAAATTAATCTGGTCCCATTTCCCAGCACTTGGCCTATATCACACTGAACCCTTCCTATTCATGTACCCATTCATATGCCTTTTAAATGTTATAATTGTACCAGCCTTCACCACATCCTCTGGCAGCTCATTCCATACATGTACCACCCTCTGTGTGAAAAAGTTGCCCCTTAGGCCCCTTTTAAATCTTTCCCCTCTCACCCTAAATCTAAGCCCTCTAGTTGTGGACTCCCCCAACCCAGGGAAAAGACCTTGTCTATTTACCCTACCCATGCCCCTCATGATTTTATAAACCTCAATAAGGTGACCCCTCAGCTTCCGATGCTCAAGGGAAAAACAGTCCCAGCCTATTCAGCCTGTCGTACAGCTTAGACCCTCAACCCAGGCAATATCCTTGTCAATCCTTTCTGAACACTTGATGAATGCTGTGAGGTTTCATGGATTCCTCTGAAAAAAGGCTAAGGATACGTGATGCTTAATGTCTTCTGTGGGGGAGAACTTCAATGTTATTGTCACTTGTCATAGGAGGGATGGAAATTTATATACTTGTATACAAAATAGGCAGACAAGAAAATACTGGTCCATCAATTGTTTCATCATGCTACACAAATCCTGATCTACTGGGTGTTGTGCAATCTTCCAAGAGAGGTCGAAGTAAAACCCTAGCACTGAATGGAAATGAGCGGCAGATATTGGTAGAGGAGCTGGAAGAGCTAGCCATGACTGGTCAGGTAGGAAGCATAGGAACTTGGACATCATGCGGTTCCAAATAACCATTGAATTTGCAACCTCTTATATGAAAGATCAATGCAGCGGTTCCACAAGCTCCCACCATACTCCAAAGCAGAATATTGACAAAATCTAATCCCCACAAAAATAAAGTGAGGGTGTTTTGGAGATTCACGAATGCTGCAGTGGTAATTTTGGGAACATCACGATATTTGGATTCACTTGAGATATGAACCTGAGATTCATGAAGAAAATTTCAGGAGTGGCAGGACTAGGAGTAATTTTCAGATTAAAGAGCACTGGGATTATGGTTTTGGGATTTATAAAGAATATAAATATAAAAAATATAAAGTATATTACTCTGAGATGAGGCTTGATAATCATGATGTACATTGAGAGGGAAAAAGTAATGTTATCTCTGGTTCAGCAGATCTGGGGAGGGATCTTCAAGCAATGGGAACAAAGTAGGCTAGTATTGTGAGTAGCTGAGATATGCTGAGTAATGAGAAGAACGACAAATTGCATTTATTTATGGTTTTTAACACAGAAAAATATCTCAAGCGACTGCAGTTTGGATGAAAATAATATTAGCAGTATGTCAGAGAAGATAAAAAGAGTAGGGGAGAAATCTTTTTGGGAGGGTAGGCACAGAAAAATTGATTTCTACTTTTCAGTCCCGTTCCTGGAAGCTTCTGTGTGAAGCTTCTTTTGTTTTGTCATGTACCCCTTTTTCTGTCATCTAATTGTTCTTTTTGATATGTTCCAAAAGCAGTTAGAATACTTTGAAATTTACCATTTTAAATGGATTTTAACTGGCATTAACTTCCTCAAGTAAACAATTATCTCTAAGGTTAATAATTTATACAGTTTCCAAATCTTAAATGTGAAAATTCTTTCAGTTGAAATAGAGGAAATGACTTGCTGTGATTGAGGAGAGTTTAATAATTTAAATCCAGCTAAATTTAAATTGCTTAATAAAATGAGCTGAGACTCAAAAATATCACTATACTCGTGTTTTAACAATCTGTCAGGTTGTTCACTAAACATCAATGATTAAATCACTGCTGGCCTAGCATTGCCTAATCTATGATCGGTTCCTAATTGAAATTGGACATTGTAAATAAAAAGATCTGAGCACCTTGGAATTTTGTTTTCAACATTAAAGGTGCAATGTAACTTGTTGCTGAAATAAAATATTGATAATTTATTTTCCAGTTTACTCATTGTGTTTTTGAATAAGGTAAAGAAACTCTTTAGTCCTCACAGAATAAGGAAGCATGCCATATAAATGCATGCTGATCAATGTAACTTTGGAGTGAACTTTTTAAGTGCACGGCTTCTTTAAATTCTTTTCCACAGCGGTATACTTGGGGAAATTTAAAGGGGCTGATGTGTACATGACCTGAAGGACATTTAGGTCCAGTCACCCTGTGCGGGCCAGACTGCGATGCTCGGCAAACTGTTCCCTATGTTTACGCTCGTTCTGCCCGACATAGAGAAGACCACATCAGGAGCACCTGTTGCAGTAATCTAGGTTGGAGGAGAAGCAGGTGAACCTCTGTCTCACCTGGAAGGACTGGCTGGAGCCCTGGATGGAGATGAGGGCGGTGGTGTGCCACCAGGTTTTGCATTTTTTCTGGTTGCAGGGGAAGGTACCTGGGGTTCAGTGGGGAGAGTGACGCAAATCAAGGACTGTCGAAGACACAGTCTTTGCGGAAGGCAGAGAGGGGTGGGGAGGGGAAGATGTTCTTCGTGGTGGGGTCTAGTTGGAGTTGGCGGAAGTGTTTAAGAATGATGCTTTGGATGCAGACGCTGATGGGGTGGTAAATGAGGACAAGGGGGAAATGGAGGTGATGCGGCAGAGGGCTGTCTGGATGACAGAGGGAGGAAAAGCATGTTATTTGAAATAGGTGGACATCTGGGATGCTCATGTGTGAAATGTCTCCTCCGAGCAGATACAGCGGAGGCGGAAGAATTGGGAGAATGGGATGAAGTTTTTGCAGGATGCTGCGTGGGAGATGGGGTAGCCCAGGTAGTTATGGGAGTCTGTGGGTTTGTAGTGAACATCCATCTGGAGATTGTCACCAGAAATGGTGACATCAAGAAAGGGGAGGGAAGTGTCCGAGTTGGACCAAGTGAATTTGAGGGTGGGGTGGAAGTTGTGGGCCAAGTGGATGAACTGCTCCAGTTCAGCCTGGATGCAGGATGCTGCACCAATGCAGTCATTGATGTAACAGCAGAGAGTTGGGGCAGTAGGTACTGAAGAGGGACTGTTTGATGTAGCCAACAAAGAGGCAGCCATAGCTTGGGCCCATCTGGGTGCCCATGGCTACCCTCTTGATTTGGAGGAAATGAGAGGAGTTAAAGGAAAAGTTGTTGAGGGTGAAGACCAGGAGGCGGAGGAGGGTATTGGTGGTGGGGGACTGGATGGGTCTGATGGAAAGGAAGAAATGGAGCGCATGAAGCCAATCCTTATGGGATATGCATGTATATAAGGACTGCACATCCTTAATGAAGGTAAAGCACTGGGGTCCAGGGAAGCGGAAGTTGCTGAAGAGATAGAGGGCATGGGTAGTGTTGCAGATTAGGTGTGAAGTGCCTGAAGCACGGGGGAGACGATGTGGTGGAGATAGGACGAGATGAGCTTGGTGGGCCAGGAGCATACCAAGATGATGGGTTGGCCAGGGTAGTTAGGCTTGTGAATCTTGGGGAGCAGGTAGAACTGGACAGTGTGGGGCTGGGTACTACAAGTTTGGAGTCAGTAGAGGTGAGATCACCAGAGGCACTGACAGTGCAAGTGATTTTGGCCTGATATGTCACGGTGGAGTTGTGGGCAAGGGGGAGGTAGGACATGCTGTTGGAGATTTCGCGTTCAGCTTCGGCGACATATAAGTCCGTTCTCCAGACTACCACCGCCCTGTCTTTGTCAGCCAGTTTGATGGTGAACTGGGGTTGTTGTGGAGCAAGTGAATGCTGCAGTCCATACACATGTCCATAGGATGACCTCCAGGCCCTCCACTTCTTCCCCTCCAATTGACCCATTCAAACTCCACCACCAATACCATCCTTCACCTCACCGAACTGGTCCTCACCCTCAACAACTTTTCCTTTAACTCCTCTCATTTCTCCAAATCAAGGGGGTGGTCATGGGCACCCGCAAGGGCCCACGCTATGTCTGCCTCTTTGTTGGCTGTATTGAACAGTCGCTTTTTATTACCTATACAGGCACTGCGTCCCAACTCTTTCTCTGTTACATCGAAGACAGCATCGGGCCCCAAACAGTCCTTACAGGTGAGTCAGAGGTTCACCTGCCTATCTTCCAACCTAGTTTACTGTATCAGGTGCTCCTGATGTGGTCTTCTCTGTATCGGGGAGACCGAACATAAGCTTAGGGAACAGTTTGCCAAACATTGCAGCCGGGCTTGCAGGGGTATTGCAGCCGAGCTTGCAGGGGGCAACCTGACCTTCCAGTCCCACCCATTTCAATTCCCTTTCTCATTCCTTTTATAACATGACCATCCTTGGCCTCCTCCATTGCCATAACGAACCACACCGCAAATTGAAGGAACAACACCTCATCTTCCGCCTGGACAGCCGACAGCCCACTCAACATTGGGTTCTCCAATTTCAAATAAACTTGCTTCCCATCCCCCAATTCCCTTCCCAGCATCCGTCCACCCTCCCTCCCTCCCGCTCCCTTCCACTCCTCCCTGCAACTAACTGGATTCATTCCTCCCATTGACCAACCAAGACCAACTTTCGACCTGACTGCACTTTTGCCCGAAACGTCGATTTTCCTGCTCCTCGGATGCTGCTTGACCTGCTGTGCTTTTCAAGCACCACACTCTTGACCCTTATCCTCGATTCACCACCTACCCCTGCCATCCCCTTTGTCTGCAGCTCCGCCTGCACCCATCCCCAGTCCTGAAAAAGTGTTACACCCGAAATGTCAACTTCTCCTGCCTGGCTTGCTGTGTTCTTCCAGTCCCCTGCCTATCTACTTTGGAGCCAGCACCTGCAAATTTTTTTATTTCTCACCAAAACTTTTAAGGCAGGCTTAGATCTTTCATTAACATTTTAACCAAGTTATTAAAATATATTGAAGACAACACTGGAGATCATATTAATACAATCTTTTGTGAAATAATTGTCTTGATTAAAATTATGGTTGCTGAAAACATGATAAAAATAATTTTGAATAGTTTGATCATTCATCAGGTAAACAGCAAAACCCAGAACCCATGCTCAGCAGATGTAGAAATGATGGGATGGAACAAAGTTCATCACCAGCATTCCCAGAGAAATAGAAAGGAATACCCAAAAGAGGTGACGGCTTGGCAGGGAGTCAATTAAACCCTTTATACAAGTATCTTTGTCACTTACCCTGACTCCGAAACAATTTGAATGTAGTCACTCTCAAATACTCTGTGTTTAAACTTGACACATGTCAAAAATCCAAACTCATCCAAGGCAATACGCAACAATAATTGCTCGTTTTGATCTACAAAAGATGTCAAACAGTTTGCAATAATTATTTTTCCAATGATCACAATTAAAATTTGAAACCATTTTGTTCATACTTCACTGCTGTTTGTGTTGTTTGTATATGGAAACAAAGATAGATATTCATAGGATTTTTCAGACCAAAGTCTACATTACATTTGCAGGTATACAACACTCCTTTATTTATTTTAAGTTTGTTTCCTTGCTGAAGTACCTTACCTAGTCTGGCCTATATGTGGCTCAGATTCAGCAATGTGGTCGACTCCTAGCTGCTCTCCGGACAGTTTAGGATAGGCAATAAATTCCAGCCTAGCCAGTGACATAAATGATTTATAGATGTATGTGTCATAAAAGAGGCAGAACACAAAAGCAAAGTAGTTATGTTAAAAGTATTTAATGTAATAAATCACTGGTTCGGTCCTGGCTGGAGTATGGTGTTCAATTCTGGTGTCAGACCTTAGGAAGAATAGTAAAGTCTTTGACAAGGTACAATGGACATATACTAGAATGTTACCAAGGATGAGGAAGCTCAATTGTTCGGGGGGTCTTGAGAACCCAGGATTGTTTCCTGAATATAAAGTTAAGGGAAATATAATAGTATTCAAACTTCTATGGAGTTTTGCTGGAGTAATAGAGAGTTCTAGTATTTTCAATGGCAGGAGCTTTAGTAACTATAGAATAAGGTAATTATCGAAGCTCCCACTATATCCTTAACACAGTGAGATGTTATGATCTGCAAAATGCTTCTTGAAACTATAGGGGGAAAACCAGTTAATTGCATATCATTCTGATTATGGAATTGAAGCTCCATTTTCAGGTATATAAGACAAATTCAGATCAGTTCCATTATTTCCAGATTTTGAAATTCTGCAAATTTCAAAATGGATTTGAGTAAATACTGAAAGAGGAAGTAGGCTTGCAGGGTTACAGGGAAAACGAAAGGGAGTGGAACTAAATGGAAAACTCTTTCAAAGAGCCAGCACAGTCTCAAGGGGCTGAATGAGTACCATTGATGGTGTATTATTCTATATAATCTTATTCCTTAGTTTCTACAGCTGGTGCAAGAGTTTGGTTTGAAGGAAGTGTCTCCTTACTTTTATCAAATGTTCTAAAGAGTATCCTTTTTCTGGATTCTCAGTTTTAATTTGGCCACCTGCACTGAAATTTCTGTTTGGGACAAAATGTACCAATGGTCCTCCTGATTTGCTGCACTCATGTGATTTCTGCCAAGAGCACTGACTGGAGATATTCACCTTGCAATGTAAAGATCATATGTTTTAATTTATTTTTAATTGTGGATCAAAATAGGAAAATAATTGTTTTAAACGAAGAACTATAAAAGGAGTTGTTGCAATTTCAAAGAGAAGTCACTGAAATTCATTGTGGGTTGTGTTTATATTTGCTTTGGGGATGATGTTAAACAGTCAACGGCACTCTTAAGTGTGTGAACAGGACAGGTTTTATCCAGAAACAGATCGATGCTTGGTTTTTCAATCAGGCCCAGATGTATAGGCCGGGAATCATCTGCATGACAACAATTCTCTGATTGGCTTCTAGGCAGAGGGACAGATGGCCTGAAAGCCTCCAGACTGTAAGAAGATAGCATCTCTCTCTCTTGCCCTCTCACTGCAGAGAAGGACCCAAGAACTGATAGATAGCTATCTACTTTCTCCCACTATTTAATATGAGCTGCACCCAGTGACTGAGATTCATCAGTAAGGTTCACTAATGTCCGAAGGAAACTGCCATCCTTACCTGGCGTATATGTGGCTCAGGTTCAGTAATGTGGTTGACTCTTAATTGCCCTCCGGACAATTTAAGGATAGGCAATAAATGCCAGTCTAGTCAGTGACATCCTAAACCCACGAATGAATGAAAAAAATTGCATGTGCCTGTGTCTTTAGCAAAGAATTGAAAGATCAGATATGTAAAGGACTTGGAAGAAGAAGGACACTGCACTGACACTAATGGTACTGGACTGCATTCCCTGAGGAATTTTTTTCTCCATTTACACCATTTTTGGTTTTTATTCTATGGCTGTCTGCATGTGTATTTATGGGGTGAGAATGGTTAAAGTGTAGATATTTGTAGAGTTATGGGTTCATTTTTTTTCTTTTTTATTTCACAGATGGAATGTGGATGTTGCTGGCTGGCCAGCATTTACCGCCTGTCCCTAGTGGTGAACTGCCTTCTTGAATATGCTGTTGGGTAACCCACAATACCTTTAGGGAGAGAATTTCAGGGTTTTGATCCAGCGACAGTGAAAGAACAGTGATATTTTCCAAGTCAAAATGGTGAATGGCTTGGAGGGGAAATTGCAGGTGGTGTTCCCATGTACAGTATCTGCTGCCCTTGTCCTTCTAGCTGGAAGTGGTCCTGGGTTTGGAAGATGCTATCTAACGATCATTGGTGAATTTCTGCAGTGCATCGTGTAGATTATACACTCTGCTGCTATTAAGTATTGGTGGTGGAGGAAGTGGATGCTTGTAGGTGTGGTGTCAATCAAGCAGACTACTTTGTCCTGGATGGAGTCAAGCTTCATGGACATTGTTGCAGCTGCACTGATCCAGGCAGTGCAGTGTCCTTCTTCTTCCAAGTCCTTTTCATATCTGATCTTTCAATTCTTTGCTAAAGACACAGGCACATGCAATTTTTTTCATTCATTCGTGGGTTTAGGATGTCACTGACTAGACTGGCATTTATTGCCTATCCTTAAATTGTCCGGAGGGCAATTAAGAGTCAACCACATTACTGAACCTGAGCCACATATACGCCAGGTAAGGATGGCAGTTTCCTTCGGACATTAGTGAACCTTACTGATGAATCTCAGTCACTGGGTGCAGCTCATGTGATGAAATATTCCATCACACTCAGGTGGTGAGTTACTCACAGCTTTCCTAGCAGGTCTTGTAGCCACTGTGTTTTTATAGTGAGTCCAGTTGAGTTTCTGGTCAATGGTAATCCCCAAGATGCTGATAGTGGGAATATCAGTGATGGTAACATCATTTAATGTCAAGGGACAGTGATTGGATTGTCTCTTATTGGAAATTATCATTTCCTGACATATGGTGTGACTGTTACTTGCCACTTGTCACTCCAAGCGTGGATATTGTCCAGATCTTGTTGCATTTGAACATGGACTGCTTCAGTATCTGAGGAGTCACAAATGGTGAACATTGCGCAATGATCAGTAAACATCTCCACTTCTGACCTTATGATGGAGGGAAGGTCATTGATGAAGCAGCTAAATATGGTTGGGCCTAGGAGACTACTCTGAGGAACTTCTGCAGAAATATCCTGGAGCTGAGATAACTAAGCTCCAACAACCACAATCATGGTGTTTAGAACTGATCTATTTGTGATATAAATAGTAATTTCCTTTTATATACTGAAACCTGGTCAGTGTTTTCTTTTAATTTGAGTTAATCAGACTGGAAAATTGGGGAAAGTGATTAAATTGATCAAATCTTTAAGTTTTGTAAAGATCCAGGAGCAGTGGGGCTCAAACATTGGCACACATTTGTAAGTGAATTACGGCAGTGCTATTTTCCGTAAAGTCACAGTACAGACTAGACTGTTCTCATGAAAACCTGTGGCAATTATATTTGGAGTCATTTTTTTAAAAAATCATTAAAGGGATTTGAACATCATTGGCTAGCTTATCATTTATTGCCCACTGAGGTAGTGGTGGTGAGCTGCGTTCTAAACTGCTGCAGTCTATGTGTTATTGGTACACTCATGATACTGTTAACAAGGGAGCTCTAGGACTTTTATCCAGTTATACTGAAGGAACACTAATGTATTTCCAAGTAAGGATGGTGAGTGGGTTGAAGGGGAGTTTGCAGGTGGTGATGTTTTCATGTATCTGCTGCCCATGTCCTTCTAGAAGTGCTCATAGGTTTGGAAGGTGCCATATAAAGTACCTTGGTGAATTTCTGCAGTGTATCTTGTAACCGGTACACACTGCTGCTCCTCAGTGTCAGTTAATTGTGGAAGGAATGGATGCTTATGGGTATGGTGCCAATCATGTAGCTGCTTTGCCCTGGATAGTGTCAAGCTTCTTGGGTGTTGTTGGAGTTGCACCCATGCAGGCAACTGGGGAGTTGTCCAGTTAGCTCCAGAGAATGCACCATCAAGGAAATCCACCTCCTCCTCCACCAATGCAGAAACATTCATCGCAATGGGTAATGTGTTTAGAGTCGGCTCAGGGTCACCTACTGGTGAGCACTGCAGTGACATGACCCACAATAATGATGAAAGAAATAGCTGAGGTCTCTAACACTTGTAGAACTGCTGGAGAACATGCCCCTGTTGAGTTCAATACAGCTGATGAATCTCTGTACTCAGCCATTAATGAGCTGACAGAAATGGAGAGGCAAGCAGGGGAATGTCCGGGAGATGTGCCAAACACCTCTCATAGACTAAACCACAGGATACAGAAGTCTGACCAAGTTTTGCCTGATGTCATGGCTCCAGCAAGACTCCAAGTAGACTGTCAATATCTGCTGGATATTTACTCTCATTTTCACTTCATTGAGTACTGGACACATTTATTCACTGGCTTGGTGAGACAGGGCCAGGGAACCCTGGCCTTTATCTCTAAGTGTGCCATCCCTCAAAAGGTGAAGGAGGTGCCCATGACCATCAACACAGAGAAGGAATGAATAGATGGACAACCAAGGAATTCAGGGTACTCAGGGTGGCCTACTGCACCACTTCATATATGTCAGGGACCCATTTTATTCCTCATGAAGGGCTTATGGCCGGAATGTCGATTCTCCTGCTCCTCAGGATGCTACCTGACCTGCTGTACTTTTCCAGCACTACACGTTTTGACTCTCACCCACATGCTATCATCAGCTTAGTTGAATAAATTTTACCTGCATTGGTGCAGTAGTCCAAACAGTAAGCCAGGGTCCTCTAGGCCCTAGGCTACCAGAAGAAACCTGCCAAAGTCATCTGAGGCAAGGCAGCAAAGGAGTCAGTAGGTTTCCACTACTCACATTAGTGTGAGAAAAGGGGAGGTTAAAGAATATTGAAGTTATCTTGGATGTATAGTTATAAATCGTCTATACATCACTAAAGAAAACAATAACAGAAAACCTTATCTGCATTCCTTTGGTTTCATTTACTCTATAAAGTTTTCCAACTTCTGTTAATTCTTTTGTGGGAAGTTGGTTTTGCTGACATTTGTTGCCGAACACCAATTGCTCTCAAACCAATGCTTTGCTAACCTATTTCAGAGGGGAGAAGAATCAAACTTTCTTACTTGTATCTGGAAGCACATGTCGGTCAGACTGGTTAATAGGGCAGATTTCCCTCTCTAAAGCCAGCTGAGCTTTTACAACAATCAATTGTACTTTCAAGGTCTCCAATTGGAAGTAAACTAATGCTCAGGATTTATTCACTGAATTTAAACATCAATAACCAAGACCTCAGGGCTTTTATCTCATATCTCCAGATTACTAGTCTCGTGGCATTACCAACACAATACTGTATTCCCATTTCATTGTAGACTACCATGAGTGGCCATGATTACCCTACATACTCATATGCACATCATCCAGAGTATTGCAAATAGTTCTGAGGTTCTCTTCACAGTTATCAGCTGGAATGTCTTATCCTTTGAGAAATGAGAATGTAAGCTACATTATTGTCCCTCAGGATTCAATCAGCATAACATTTGTTTTATAAATGAGTGGCATTTGTAAACTAAGCTTTGCATTATCCATACATGCCTACCATGTAAGCCTACAGAACTCCAAAATATGACCTGGTCAGCAAAACGAAAAGGAACATTTTACTGCAAAAGGTGCATTATAATGTACAATGTATGACAAATAGAGAGTTATAATGTTTCACTGTTATAAAACAAGACCTTCCTTGAGGGCAGTAATTGCCTATCATTTCTGAAATGTCCACAAATGTTCATGCAAAATATTTGTTCTCAAACCTAACTACTATCAGGTTCTCTTGGGCTTCATCTGTCAAATTGCACCATTTCCTTAGCTTTCTCAGCATCCTTAGCATCAGAGTTTGCTCCTTCTGCACCTTTGTCAGACATCCCTTATTTCTCATCCAGGAAGCCAAATGGCTGGCCCACATTCCAAGTTCTCAAGCTGTTGTTAAGTTAGGTTATACAGGGCAAGGCAAACAAAAGGCTATTCTGGAGCTCCAGTACATTGAGTACAAGTACTAACAAAGAAATGCTCCTCCTGAATGGCTGATGGCAATGGAGGCACACTTTCAGATGCCCAGCCATCTCATCAATCATGGCTTTAGTGGCTGTTTGTGCTGCACTGTAGTGGCTGTTTGCCGTCAGTCTGAAAGTTTCACATTGGAGTCATTAGCCATGGTCTCCCATAGTCAGCCCTGGCAATGATGCAGGGAGAGGGGCAAACATTTGCAGAATCTAGGTGTACAATGTAAGCACTGTGACAGCTCTCTAGATAGTGGCTGCATGCCTATAGGAACTGCTTCCTGTGGTCACAAATGAAACTGAAATTAAAAATGTGAAATTCCTTGCTCGTCAGAAATCTTGTTTGGTGATGGTATGGACCTCTGAGCACCGTGAGTGTACTTCAATGCCTCTTTGCACTTGAGGGAACCCACCAATGACTACAAATCCTCATGGCTCAGTAGCTTGGCAGACTAGATCATGGTGAATGGGACAAGCCACAGTTTTCTTTTAGATATGAAACATGTGATCTCACACTTGCTTTTTCTACTCTGTGCTTCATCTGTGACAGTTTATCCACTCAAAATCCATCTATGTCCCTTTGTAATATCCTTTCCCATCTACAAATTACTAATCCTCCTATTTTGGTGTCCTAAAGTATTTGTTTGCACTTTGGAGCAATTCAGGTCTTAGGCAACACTGGGTAAGAGGTTTGTGGAATTTGATAGGATTTCAGTGCCGCTGCTGAAGTTTAGTACCGTGCAGAGTTCTCTCCGTTTGGCATCATTGTGAAATGGGAACCTAGGATTTCATGGAACTCTGAAGGGTGGTCCTTGAAAGAAGTGGAGTTGGACAGTGAAGCTTCACCTGCTGCTGGATTTTTTGAGAATGGATTTTAACCTCTGGTTGTGAAGCTGCCCTGCCCTGGACTCTCCATAAGAGGCCTTGGGTAAGATAAAGCAAACAAGTGAGGTTTTTTGACCTTGAGAGTATGAACAGGTATTAAGTTAAATACTACTGTGCTGGGGAGGTTCTGGCTATTTCTGGGATGGTGAAGTCAATAGAAGCATAATCTTTTTTTCTAAGTTTTCATGAAGAGATCCCGCACCTCCAAACTCACTAAGGAAACCTTTTGACGACTGGGAGCTCAAATGCAGTAGTTAGCATCTCTGTCTCTGAGCTAGACACTCCAGGCTCAAAACCTACCTAAGACTTGATGGCCATAGAAATGGTGTTCATAATGTGGCCAAGCAGGTTGACTGCCAACCTACAAATCTTTCTAATTCATTCTGGCAAATGTTAAGAAAGGGACAGGTTCCTGGTCACCCCTCATGCTCTAGCCCTCGGGCTTTAAGCAAGGGGTGGGGGAATCCAGAACTAGAAGGCATAGGTTTAGGGTGAGGGGGAAAAGATATAAAAGGGACCAAAGGGGCAACTTTTTCATGCAGAGGATGGTACTTATATGGAATAAGCTGCCAGAGGAAGTGGTGGAGGCTAGTACAATTGCAACATTTAAAAGGCATCTGGATGGGTATATGAATAGGAAGGTTTTAGAGGGATACGGACCAAGTGTTGGCAAATGGGACTAGATTAGGTTGGGATATCTGGTCAGCATGGACAAAATGGACCGAAGGGTCTGTTTCCATGCTGTAAATTTCTATGACTCTATGACTAAGAAACCTGTTCCAGGGAAAGCAAGCTACAGAAAACAATTCTTTGTCTAGCTCATTATCTCTAAAAGTTTAAAGTCATCTGTGTGAAGGGACGTCCTTCACTTTTCTTGTTAGGTTTTACTGGGAAAACTGACTCAATGACATAGAACATTAAACAATGAAACACAGGAATAGGCCCTTCAGCTCACCATGTCTGTGCCAACCATGATGCCATTCAATACTAATCCTATCTGCCTGTATATACATATCCTCTATCCCCTGCACGTTCATGTGCTTGCTCAAATGCTTCTTGAACATTGCTGTTGTATCTGCTTCTACTATCTCCTCTGCCAGTACATTCCAGGTATTTATCACCCTCTGTGTAAAAAAAACTTACCTCGCACATCTTTTCACCTCTCGTCTTAAACCTGTGCCCGGAGTATTTGATATTTTCATCCTGAGAAAAAGGTTTTGACTGTACACCTATCCATGCCTCTCATAATTTTAAATACTTCCATCAGGTCACTCCCTCAGCCTCTGACACTCAAGCTGTAACATGACTTACTGCCTATGTCTTCTTGTCCACTTATGATGCCACTTTCAGGGAACTACAGACTTACACTCTCTGTATATCAACACTCCTAGGGGTCCTGCCATTTAACGTATACCTTCCTCATGCATTTGACCCCCCAAAATCCATCACTTCATATCTGACCGGATTAAACTCCATTTGCCATTTCTCCACCCAACATTCCAATTGATTTATATCCTGCTGTAACCTTTGATTACCTTCCTCAATATCCACTGATCCATCAATTTTCATGTCACCTGCAAATTTACTAATCAGGCCACCTAGATTGTCATCCAAATCATTGCTATATACTACAAACAACACAAGTCCAAGCATTGAACACTACTGGTCACAGACCTCCAGACAGAAAAAACACTTTCCTTCATAACTACACTCTGTGTTCTAAGACCAAGCCAGTTTTACAACCAACTTGCTAATTCACCATGGATGCCTTGCGATTTAATATTCTGGGCCAGCCTACCATAAGGGACGTTGTCAAATGTTTTAGTAAAGTCCATGTGGACAACACCTACTGTCCTACCTTCAGTCATATTCATCACTTCAAGTTTGTGAGACAAGACCCCCAGCCCACCACAGAAAGCCCTACTGACTATCCCGAATAAGTCCATTCTTCTCCAAAATCATGCAATCCAGTTCCTAAAATTTTCTCCAATAATTTATAAGACTTACTGGCCTATAATTTCCTGGATTATCCCTACTGTCCTTCTTAAACAAAGGAACAACATTGGCTGTTCTCCAATCTTCTGGGACCTCACCTGTGACTGAAGAGGATACAAAGATCTTGATCAAGGCCCCAGAAATCTCCTCCCTTGCCGCCCGTCAGAACCTGGGTACTTGTCTACCTTACTGCTTCTCAAAACACCCAATACTTTTTACTCCTTAAGATTGACATTCCCCAGAATATCAATATACTCCTTCTTAATTTTAACATTATCCATGTCCTTCCACTTGGTGCATATCAATATGAAGTACCTGTTAAAGACCTCATCCACTTCCTCTGGCTCCAGGCATAAATTCCCTCCTGTCCTTGAATAGATCCACCCTTTCCTTAGTTACTCTTTTGCTCCTAATAGACATTTAAAATGCCTTGGGATTCTCCTTAATCCTCCTAGCCAAAGATATTTCATGGCCTTTTCTAGCCTTAATTTCTTGTTTAAGGTCTTTTCTGCTTCTTTTATACGCATCGAGGGCCTTGTTTAATTTCTGTTTCCTAAACCATACATATGCTTCCTTATTTTTCTTGACTACCTTTCAAAATTTCATCCTCACAGGAACATACTTGTCCTGAATTTTGATCAACTGGCCTTTAAAAGACTCCCACATTTTAAATGTAGATTTACCTTCAAACAGTTGCTCCCAACCTAATTCTTCCAGTTTGTGTCTATAAAAGTCTTCATTAATCAGACCCTCCCTGCTGTTCCTATTAGATTTCCTTGACTTAAACTTTGCCACTCCACTGATAGAAAGTCATGGGTAGACAGACCGCATCAATGAAAGATAACAATTTTACATTGACAATCTCCATTTTTATTTTGACCAGCTGTATGGAAAATAAGGTGAGGTAGTATTATGTTTTAGCTGTGCATGTTACTTTAGACACAAAGTTTATATAATGTTTAACTAGGCCATCCACTCACCTGCAATATTGCAAATACATACCATGCATGTCTGTCCTCTTTGACTAATATATATTGTAAAAGTTATATAATTCTTCAACTGAAGTATATAATTTTTTGAAAACTTTCTATTTTATCTTTTAATATTTAGTAAGCCATGAAATCAAAGGTAAAAATCACACAACACCAGGTTATAGTTCAACAGGTTTATTTGGAAGGACTAGCTTTTGGAGCACTGCTCCTTCATCGGGTGGTTGCGGAGAATAAGATTGTAAAACACAGAATTAAAGCAAAAGTTTACAGTGTGATGTAACTGAGATTATACATTGAAAGAGACCTGGATTGTTTGTTAAATCTCTCGTGTTTTAAAATGGGCATGTTGGTTTCATTTCTTTCATATGTAAATTCCAGAACATTCTTAAAGTTACATTCTCAAGTGAACTTTAACAATAGGTGCCATGTTGGCCCAGATAATGCATTGAAGGTGTGAGATGCCCTGTGCGAGGCTGTCTGTGCCCCAGTGTTCAGACTGATTCTATTTATAAAATAGGGATTTACAGAATCTTACATGGACTCATGCAGTTTTTGAGCAAAATAAAATGTAATTCTGCAAGTACAAATTCACCCCACAAACTTATATCTAAGTGTGCGCGAGAAGTGTAAAGGGGTATATGTCTGTGAGAGGGTGTGTGTGTGAGTGTGGGAGTGTATGCGTGAGCGTATGAGAGAGAGCTTGTGTATGAGAGAGGGTTTGCGTGAGTGTCTGGGTCTGTAGGAGTGTGTCTGTCTGTCTGTCTGTGAGAGAGTGTGCGTGTGCGTGTATGGGTACCGATGGGGATGGCCTCAACTGGAACCTTGGATTCATGTCACACTACAGTTGACCTCACTACACTACACACACACTAACTCACTCACACACACAAACGAAGGAGCAGCGCTCCGAAAGCTAGTGCTTCCAAATAAACCTGTTGGGCTATAACCTGGTGTTGTGTGATTTTTAACTTTGTACACCCCAGTCCAACACCGGCACTTCCAAATCATGAAAGTAAATAGTTTTAAAAGGACAATTAACTTACCAAAATTTGACATCAAAACATATGGTACATAAACATTTCCATCACTAGAATGGGGCCATAAGCAACTTGATAAACCATGTGGACATTTTTTGGCACTTCTGTATATGTCAACTTTAACATCTCCACCCATAATATGCTTCCAGGCACTAGTATTTTCTACAAAAGAAAAAAGTTCATGCATCAAGTAAAATACAGATTCTATAACCAGAGGAAAAATTGACAATTTTGTATAAGTTGTAGGTGTGTATCCATTTATGTGTCTATAATTTGAATGGAAGTTGTTGTCCTAAATAATGACTTCCCAGAGAATGCAAAGTAAGATTTAATTTTCTATTCTTAAGCACACAGGAACACCATATAGAACACAAGTAAACTATTTAGCCTGTACTACTATTCAAGAGGTCTTAGCTAATATGACCAAACTCCATATATCTGCTGTTGTACAAAAGTAATTGCAGGGAACACAGTTAACCAGTGTAAGGAATGAACTGGTCTTTTGGAGATTATAAGCTGAATATTCAGGCCATATGAGTTAACTAGCCTGCATATCTAAATGAACCAGCCTGCATAATGAAGCTATTTAGCTCAAATATCTAAGTTAGCCCATGCATCTTCTTGACTTCCAAAACTTTTTTGAAAAGGCATTTGACCATGTGCTTCACAACAGACTTGAGAACAAAGTTATAGCGCAATCAATAAAGGGACAGCAGCAGTATAGATACAAAATTGGTCGACTGGCAGCAAACAGAGACAAGTGGTTAGTGAATATTCATTGGGTTGGAGAAAAGTTAATAGTGGAATTCAACAAGGGTCAGTGTCGAGATCCTTGATATATACCAATTACAAAAACCTTCGTGTCTGGAAGCCAATTTCAAAGTTTTCAGTTCATACAAAATTTGGAAGGATTGTGAAAAATGGGGATCAGAGTGCAGACCTTTAAAAGGGCACAGACAAGTCAGTGGAATGAGTGAACAAGTACCTGCTGGAGTTCATTCTGAATACGTGGAGTGGTTCAGTTTGGTAGGAAAAACATGGAAAGATAATATACAAGAAAGGGTACAATTAAAAAAAAAGAGTGTTAGGTCAGAGGGACCTGGATGCATAGGTTTTATTAATAGGAAGAGAGAGCAGAAGAGCAAGAAACAATGTTGAGTAAGAACTAAGACTGGCTTCAGCTGGATGCTTATACCCATTTCTGGGTGCTACACTTTAGGAAATAAGCAAAGTGATCAGGGACTGTACAGGAAAGATTCACAAGAATGTTTCCAGGGATGAGAAATGACTGTCAGGAAGACAGATTTGTGAAGTTGGCACTGCTCCTCTTGGAAGGCTGACAGGAGAAATTGTTCCCATTCGTGAGAACATCAAGTGCGAGAAGGCACAGATTTAAAGTAATGGGCAAAATAATTTCAGGCAATCTGAAGAAAACATTTCTTCATGCAGCAAGTGGTTAAAGCCTAGAACGCACTGCTTGAGAATCAGGTTAAATTAAAACATTCAAAAGAGAATAAACTGCTATCTGAAAAGGAACAATGTGAAGGGTTACGAAGAAAAGGCAGGAGAACGGCACGAGGTTAATTAGTCAATTAGAGCGTCATTGCAGGCTTGACAGAGTTAGAGTCTTAAAGCACAGAGACAGACCCAAAAATTGTCCATGATGACCAAAATATGCTAATATTAACCCCATGCTAACCCCATTTCCCCGCACTTGGCCCACAGCCTTCTAAACCTTTCCTATCCACGTATTTATGCAAATGTCTTTTAAATGTTGTTAATGTACCTGCTCAACCACTTCTGTTGGCAGTTCATTCCATATGCGTACCACCCTCTGTGTAAAAAAGTTGCCCCTCAGGTTCCCTTTTATTCTTTCCCGTGTAACCTTAAACTGATGCCCTCTAGTCCTTGATTCCTCAACCTTAGGAAAAAGACAGAGTGCGTTCACCCTATCCATGCTTCTCATGATCTTATACACTTCTGTAAAACCCCTCTCTGTCTCCTATGCTCAAAAGAAAAAAGTCCTGGCTTGTTCAACCTCTCACTATAACTCAAAGCCTTGAGTTCTGGCAACATCCTTGTAAATTTCTTCTGCATTCTTTCCAGTTTAATAACACGCTTCCTAAAGCAAGACAACCAAAACTGAACACAATACCCCAACTGCAGCCTCACCAACATCCTGTACAACCGCAACATAACTTCCTGACTCAATGTCCTGAATGCTGAAGGCCAGTGTGCCAACAGCCTTCTTCACTGCTCTGTCTACCTGTGATTTCACTTTCAGAGAATCGTACACCCAAACTCCAAGGTCTCTCTGTTCCACTACACTCCTTAAGGCTCCACCATTCACCATGAAACTCCTAACTTGATTTGACTTTCCAAAATGCAAGACCTCACTCTTATCTATATTAAACTCCATTTGCAATTTCTCGGTCCACTTCCCCAGCTGATCAAAGGTCCTGCTGCAATTTCTGACAACTTTCCTCACTGTCCACAATATTGCCTATTTTAGTGTCAAGCAAACTTACTAATCATGCCTCGTACATTTTCATCCAAATCATTGATATAGATAACAAACAGCAATTGGCCCAGCGAAAACCCCTAAGACACTCCACTCGTCACAGGCTTTCAATCCAACAAGCATCCTTCTACTATTACCCTCTGCTTCCTACCATCAAGCCAATTGTGTATCTAGATTACCTTCTTTGGTCTTCTAATAATTTTTTGATTCAGGTTTTTTCCATTATTCACGGTGGGATGTGAGCATTGCTGGCTGGCAGCATTTATTGCTTGTCCTTAGTTGCCCTTGATGGTGAGCTGCCTTCCTGAAATGCTGTCACCCATGCACTGCAGGTAGACCCACAATATTATCAGAGAGAAAATTCCAGGAATTGGACCTCATGACACTGAAGAAATGATGACATACTGCCAAGGCAGGATGCTGAATGGTTTGGAGGGTAACTTACAAGTGGTGATTGTTATATTTCAAGGAGGAACAGCAGGAGCTTTGTTAAAGAGGTGTCCACTCTGCAGGTAGCAAGGTTAGACTAAGCTATTTCCTGTGCAAAATGGTCAATATTAGCATGACATCACATGATCGGACTCTGAAAATGACAGTCCACCATATTTACACAAATGTATAAAATCTTTCCCTCTTTACATCAATGGTTTCTGCAATGAAACATTGACAATATTTACAATCATATGCACAACCGTCAATAGGTGGGACACTTCAGATGGTATCAATTTCTGTGTGGCTATCAACCATACCAGGCATTCTGTTTACTTTTCAGGTTGGCATTAACCTTTGATGTTTTCAGTGTAATTGAGCTAACAGAGGTAGATTATGAACTCTTGCAGAAGCTGCACATATTCCCACCTTCCCTTTAACTTCAGGGTCGAGTCCTGACCACAAAAAGTAGCTTCTGGCTATCTCCTTCATTCAGCAATACCAAAGTGACCTTTGTGTAGATGGTTTAATACACATACCCTTAATTATAGTGGAATAATGATCCTCCCTCACCACAGGCGATATCCTGCTTGTACATATAGCTCTAGGTTCAGTGTTTCATATGACTTCAGTTCTGCAGTTGTTCCTGTGATCTTGCCACGGCGTACCATATCCATCACTTTTGATAAGTAATTAATTATTTCTTGTGCATTTCTTAACTTGTCTTGCCATTAGTAGAGTGCTCCTTCCTAGTTTGAAGATGCTACTAGAGATGCTGCCAGACCCAAATTTCTCCAGAAATGTCTGATTTAGTTTCCAAATGGAAGTTTCTTATATTTAAATAGCCCTATATGTGTTACAATCATGACTTAGGATCATCTTCATCTAAAGATTGGTTTAACAAACATCAATTTTACTAAAAAGCTAATCTCCAATTAGTTGTAGCATATCTCTTCATTCTCATCCTTTATTTTCAATTTGACAAAGATCTCTTCAATGCTTCCCAGATCCCAACTGAAAACAATGACATGTTTCTTTAGAACCTATAGTAGATTAGTCTCAGAATCTGACAATTATTTCAGTTTTGTTCACGAGTTGGAGATGCTGGTGTTGGACTGGGGTGTACAAAGTTAAAAATCACACAACACCAGGTTATAGTCCAATAGGTTTAATTGGAAGCACTAGCTTTCAGAGCGCCACTCTTTCATAGGGTGGTTGGGCCACCTGATAAAGGAGTGGTGCTCCGAAAGCTAGTGCTTCCAATTAAACCTGTTGGGCTATAACCTGGTGTTGTGTGATTTTTAACTTCAGTTTTGTTGATTTTGATTTTCTCTAACCATGTCCTTCCTGATAAAATTAGAAAATATCCTTTCACACTGTGTAAGAACAAATCTTTGGTCTGATTGTATAACTGAAATTCACATTGAAACAACCCCTTAAAAATGCCTATGATACACTTTCAGGTATCAATGAAACCGTTGGTCCAGTGTCTACCTCTATTCTTATCAGTTTGCCACTCAGTGAGGGAGTGACCCAGTATTATTTGGTGTTGCCAGTAATGGCTAATTTGTTGAATAACAGCTCCTCTTCTGATTGAAAGCTTGGACCTTTCTCATGCCCTTTCTGTACTATGTAGTTTTCTTCACTACTTTGTGGTATCTGTACTTTTTCCATAAGTTGTTCATGTTTCTTCCTCAACCATGCCGGTTCAAGGTGCCCTCCTTTCCCAATGTTTCTGTATAAAGCTTCTTTATACCAGCAGTTTGCTGCTGAGTGACCTGTTTCTTCACACCAATAGCGGTTTTGAGTCTGTGCTGGTGCTTGTCTCTCAGCTGTCATTTTTGTTAGCTCTGATGCTCGAACCTAGATATTGAACTTCCTGGGCTGCTAATTCCATCGAGACTGATATTTCCATTGTTTCTTTCAGCCTCTGTAAGCTTCCTTTTCATCAGTAAACACTTCTGGATTTCTTTGCATCTTAAAATAAACACCAATGATAGCATCATTTTAGTTGTCTCTGAATTCACAGTGTTCTGCTAACTCCTTTAAAACTATTACAAACCTGGAAGTATATTCTCAATCATGCTGATTGTGTTTGTGAAATCTGAACCTTTCAGCAAGTACCAATGGTATTCATGAAAAATGATTCTGTAGGATTCCGACTATTTCTTCATAAGTTTTGGAACCCAGCTTCTCTGGCTGCACCAGATTCCTCCAGGAGGTTACAAAGTATTACCTTCCATAATACTCAGGGACACAGGATTAACTGTAACTGCTTCAGTTTTGTTAGCTTGAACAAAACAATTAAATCTATGTAGGAGTTCCAGCTCTCTGTATTTTGACCACACTGTCCTCCAATGCCAAATTCCCTGCCTTACTTTTTAAATAGAAAGTGCCTGTGTAACACCATGTATCACAAAACTTTAGCATCACCTTGCTTCTTTGCATGTAAAACAAGGTATTCCTGAGGCTATTTCTTTCTGAGTCTATACCCCTAGTTCAAATCATTTCCTTCTGTTTAGGGCTCTAAGCTTCTTCTGCATTGTTCACCTGTTCCCTGGCATGAATTATTTATTTCCATTGACTGTACTTATTTCAGTGCGGAGATGTGTCTTTTGATTTCCTTTTTTTATTAAAATGACTGAGATCTGCTGTAAGGATCACAATTCTTTTCGTTTTGGTGAATCAGTGGTTTGACACATTGAAGCCTGAAGCAGTTTTTATCCTCATTGCCATTTTTCTTTCTTGTGTTACATTTCAAGAAGGGCCGGGAGGCCCAAGTATTAAACAGCAGTAACTTTCAGTCTGCAGGAAGCAATGTTTCCCTCCAAAGTGACTGATAGCATCATTACATTGTCATCTGATCAGATTGTTAAAGTGACAGACAACCATACTTACCAAATACTCAACAGTGGTGTTCCTTTGCATCTGCTGCACTGTCCACGGGTTGAAAAGTGCTGTCCAAGGATTTGTTGTAAATTTCTGCAGTGCATTTAATATCTTTACTATCTTATAAATAGTATGCTCTGCTGTTATTGAATGTCGGTGGTGGAGGCATTGGATGTTTGTGAATTCGATGGCAATCAAGCATGCTACCTTATCCTGGATTATATCAAGCTTTTTGAATGCTGGTGGAGCTGCACACATCCAGGCAAGTGGGGAGCATTCTTGTTAAACTCCTGACTTGTGCCGTAGAAAGTGGACAGGTTTTTGGGAGTGAGGAGGTGAGTCATTGTTGCATTTGATCATACTTGCTGCAAGCCTTGTCCACATGGGTGCCTGGATACCTCAACTTCTGCTCCAAGCATATGCATTAATTTCTGCATGTAACTACAGTCTTGTGCTTTTTGGCATCTTTAATTCAGTGACAATGCTGTGTTCCTTTTTCATATCAAGCAGTTCCTTTTGGAATGCCTTTACTGGAGTTGATATGAAATCAAGGCCAGATCTAATATTCTCTCAGAAAGTTCTCTATCTGAAATTATCCTGACATTTAATAATGAAATGGTTAATAGTTTATATGGGGTATTGATTATAGATCAGATTAACTCAATAGATTATAAGTTTGACCTGAAGTTTTATTTAATCTTCCTGTACTGTCCATTGTTTAAGTGGCTAATTCTTATTTGTTTCTGACTGTTAACGCAATAAAGACCACCATCCCAAATCAGATCGGTGTGTCTCCTGATTACATGCTGGGTTCTAAAACTGATAGATCTAAGAAACACAGCTCCATTCTGTGTTTACGTAATTTTGATGATGTTTGTTCAGAACATTTCAATTCATAACTGGATACTTCGGTGCCACGGTGTTAAGACTTATTGCTTTTTTAAGAATTCTCATTCCCAAGACTTCCATCTTAAATTGCTTTTCTTCGATGCACAAAAGATCAGAGGGCACTGCACAGTAGCAATGTTTCAGCCTTGACTTAGCTCTCGTTACAGCGCAGGTTTCAGTTTGTGCATTCCGCCCGCTCAGATCTTTTCCACAAAATAAAACTCATGGTTTCAATGTCTCTATAGTCACATGGACACAATAAAATTAATTTTGCTTGCCTGATTCTGCCAAAACCCTGCTTTTCTAGTTTACCATCCTTCACATCTGATTCTAGACCCACCTTACTACATGCTTTTCAAAGACAACTGACCTTTCACCAGACATCAAACTAAACACTAGCATCTCTAATGCCCACATCATCTTTAAAAGGCTGCCGTGGACCTATCAAGCATTGATAATCCAACACTGCCCCTCCACTGGCAATGTAACAGCACAGAGCCACATTGCTCAATGATTAACCACCATGCTACAGCTTACCTGTCCTTAGCTGCATTCTGTCTTAACACACTCTCTGTCACTGCTACTCTATCCCCAATGCCCAATGTAGCTTATCACTGTCCAAAGGGGAACTTCATATACAAACAAGCAATTGGATAATTCTAAACATGAGCTTTTATTGACTAACATCAAAAGCAAATACAAATAAAACCAACACAGTTTGCAGTTCATTCCCACAATGCCAACCAATGACCATGACTATTTTATAGTTCTTGATGGTCTGCTGCACTCCCATGATATATGGAACTACCACACACAAACTGAATTTAAACTCAATCATATTTTAGGTGCTGCTACCTCAAGACACCTTCATTACAAGGTCATTAATTAATTCGATCTTGTTGCGCAATACCAAGTCCAGTACAGCCTGCTCTCTGGTTGGCTCCAGAACAAGGTGTTCTATGAAACTACCCTGAAAACATTCTATGAACTTTTCATCAAGGCTACCTTCCCCTTCTGTTTTTTCCAGTTCTACATAGAGTAAAAGCCCCAGGATTACTATCGTATCTTTATGACTAGTTCCCATTATTTCTTTTTTATACTCCATTCTAATATGTGATTATTGATTGGGGGACAGTACACCACTTCCACAAGGTAGTCCTACCTTTACCTAAACCACTTCTGCATTCACCTCTGGTTTCCTGAACTTAGGTCATCCCTCTATATTGTGCTAATACCATAATTAATTAATAGTGCCAACTCTTTTCCTTTTTACGGAAAGTTTATTTTACTGCTAACTGTGGAATCTTGTAGATTTATTCTTTTAAGTACCTCGGATCTCAATTAATTTTAAATGAAAACGTTACTTGTACTGTAACATAAATAAGCACATTCATCTAAAATTGACACAAGTAAGAGAAAAAATGATAATACAAATGACCTACTTCTGCTCCTATTTTTTATGATGTTATGAGAGGGCTATGATGAAGTAGAGAATGCATTAGCAGACAACTGCAGCCTCTAGAAGTGAGGTTCTGCCGAACACTATTGCACCTACTCTTGTGCAAAGATGCACTAAGCCATATTAAGTCATATTGAGGGACTGGAGCAACAGTGAAGACTTGCAAACTTCCAGCTCCCATTATCCTTACTTACCCTTTTCTTGTGCAATTTGGTGTAAATACCATGTATCTTGTTCTTAATTCATATGTATTAGAATATAGTTCTTAGTTTAGGTGGTTAAAGTGTTAAATGTAAGTTAAGCGGAAAAGCTAGTAATTAATTAGTCAAAAGGTACCTTATGTTCTTCTATTTCTAGATGTCTTATTCGAGCTAATGTGTTTTCTGTCAACTCAATAAAAGCTAAAAGCTAATAATTCCAGGAAAAAAAAGAGTCATAAAACTCCATTAGAGATAGAAATTATTCATATGGTTTTCCAGAACTAAGCAAAGCCTTGGGATCAAAATGTCGATAATTTGCATTTCTATCTGAAACAAGTTAAAATGCATTTCAAACAGTTTGGATTTCATTAAGGAAAACCTACAATGGTCTTTACATAACCCTGTGGTAGAAAGCAGTCGGAGTTAGCCTGTAGAACTGTGGAAAGCCAAATGGATATCTGCCAGCAGCCTGAACAATGAGCTGAGGTATCTATAGCTGTGAGGTCAGTAAAAGGAAAAGGTGAATGGATTCATAGCCAACAGAAGGGGAGCATTTAGCATGGTGCTCAGTCATACATACAGTAGAAGGTATCCACAATGTGAAGACACAACGTTTTCTCCATAAGGACTATGCAATGGTCAAGACTACCAATACTGTCATGGACAAATTAATCTGTGACAGATAGATTGGTGATACAAAGTTAATGAGGTCTTTCCTTTATGTTGGCTTTTCACCATATGCCGCAAATCCAATCTAATAGATCTGTTCTTCAGGGTTCAACATGCTTGGTCAGTAATGAAGATCTCAAGATACTCTTAGTGATGAACATCAATCCCCTCCCCGCCATCCCCCCCCAACCAGAAAACATTCTGTGCCCTTATCACTTTCAATGATTCATCTAATTAGTGTTCAATGTAGAGGAAATTCCTCAGTTGAAAGATGCAATCAGTAGGAGCTTTCCTTGCTTATGTTTGATCTGACGTCATGAAAATTGATGATGTCTGGATTAAAAGCTATATTCTCCCAGGACAACCATTGATCTAGTAGATGGGCTAAAGCAAACCAGCAAATCACATCCAAGAATGGCAAGATCTGAAATCCAGCACAGACTGGTTCCAAAGGTTGCCTATGAGATCGTTTACATCTATCCGAGCAGCAAACAAAATAATGGTTCATCTGAAAGATAACACCAACAGCTCACTCAATATTACACCACAGTTCGGCCTTGATTTATTGTGGTACATGCAATACAATTATATGAGGTGATGGCTATGTGTGTCAAATCAAGTGATAGGACCTCTTCATCTGTACTTTGCTGTTGGTCTCTCTTCTCTTTAGACTGCAGCGGTAGGCTGGTGATAGGTTTGCATATCAGAAATCAGCCAGCCAAAAGGGAAAGGCCTGGGTGATGAAAGTGGGGTCAGAAGTACAGCAAGAGGCCCATTATCATATCACCTGCAGTTTGCTCATTTTGTCAGTCAGCAGGAAGGCAGTATGTTGGGACTTGGAAAGTGTTATAAGGCTTGAACATACCATCAATCTCAATGCTGTCAGCAACGCAAGATGCTAGGAGCCAGGTTACAGCTAACTCTATGATGCTGAGAGCTGTTTTTTTCTGTCAGATGCAGGAAATGCAAGTCTTTATCTCCTCCTGGTTCTGCTCTGCTGCATTCTATTGTCATGAAAGACTGAGGACAAGATATCAGTGATTTTATGGTGCACTGCATGCTATAACTGATTGGCTGGAGGGATGTGGAAGCAGTGAGAGGTGGGTGAGCAAGTGTGTGAGGATAAGATGGAGTATCGCTAGACTTAGGCATAAGCCCTAAATGCTAATAAGTGCTGTTAGTTGTGTTGAATGGAGCAACTTATGAGATTGGAGATGTACTGGATTAGTGATGTGAAAATGCAATCTTTGACACTGGCCACCCATGAGTTTATCAGAGAAGCGCTATTTATTGTCAGGCCAAAAACGTCTAGACAGTTGAAATTGATCTCTCTGCTACGTGCTCATATTTCCTTCTGAGGATGACACTTGAGGGGCACCTGGCCATTTCTCTTACTCCCATGGAAGACTGACAAATATCATCAGAGAAGATTCTCAGCCAAAGGGAGTACTAGGAAGAAGGCATTCAAAAATCAACCATAGTTTCACAAAAAGAATGTAGTAAGTTGCAGGAGCAAATTACTGCAGATGCTGCAACCTGTACTGCAGACAAATATTGGAGGTAAGTTGCATACACCATACCCATTAAACTGTGGAAAAACAAAAAAACCTTCTCTTTCTCTTCTAAATCCTGCTGAGTCCACCTATATAGGATGTTATGACATATTATGAGAGCAAAAATTACATTACAATCTGGTTAGAGACGAACAGCTTTTTTTCTGTTTACTATAGATGAAGGTTTAGATCTTAGGCACTTACTAAGAGACTAAAACCACAAGATTCCACATTTTTTTGTAAATGAAATAAAATTTACTATAGCAAGTTAAACTATCCACAAAACAAGACCCACTTGCTAAACACCCCACAGGTCACATAAAATAGCAAATGCAATTAACAGATCCCACAGGTTTTTTAGATTAGATTAGATTAGATTCCCTACAGTGTGGAAACAGGCCCTTCGGCCCAACAAGTCCACACCGACCCGCCAAAGCGTAACCCACCCAGACCCATACATTTACCCCTTACCTAACACTACGGGCAATTTAGCATGGCCAATTCACCTAACCTACACATTTTTCGATTGTGGGAGGAAACCGGAGCACCCGGAGGAAACCCACGCAGACACGGGGAGAATGTGCAAACTCCACACAGAGAATCGCCTGAGGCGGGAATTGATCCCGGGACTCTGGCGCTGTGAGGCAGCAGTGCTAACCACTGTGCCACCATGCCACCCACAAACCACCCAGGCATTAGTGACATGTGGATCACCAAATCTCACTAAAACATTATCTCCTTAACAAGGAAATCTAATTCTTCACTTGTGAAGATCTAATCATGAAACTTCCTCAAAAGCTGTTCCATCATGGACTGCCTCAATGACTGCACACATCCTAGTTACTTAATCTCCTCCCTCGAGATTGTGTCCCACTGACTTCCTGTGGCAACTCGTCAGTATGTTGATGGGTATAATTGCAGTTCTTTCACAGTCAGCTAGCTCTACCAAGTTCCACCTTGGGAGTTCTCTGAACTCCACTATCTCAGCTGCACGAATATTTGTGGGCTTCTTTTACTCACACTCATAGCCACACTGAATGATCAATTATTTCCAGGCTCTTTACAAGCCCCCATCTGTTCCAGACATTTCACAGGGATTTTCCTGAGCCCTAATGTTTGCAAAGTGCTCCAGCAGCACATTTTCAATAAGGTGACTCTCTCCTGCTCTGAAACACATGACTGGCCAGCAACCATCAGTAGCAAACATCTGCACTAATTGTCTTCAACCAACTTAACTGAAAATTACCTATTCAGTGGTACTTGAACTATTTTGAGAAACCTATTGAAAACATCCTGTTCTCATTCCTGAACAGGATCCAACAATTTAAAAATCCTATTGGAAACAGCAACCGCTGGAATAACCTGTGCTATATTACAACGTAACACTCTGCGAGCCCTTAAATCATGAGAAAGTGGATCACACACATCACAAGGCAAATACCTGACCACAGGCAACAGCACAGATACTGAATTTGACTTCAAGTTTTAACCCCTTCACTTCATGAGATAACAGGACTGCAAGAATCTTAGACAGTGAAATCTTCTCAAAATTCGCTAAGTGATTTTATGTTCATGTGAAGATTCTTTTATCCTTACCCACATGTCTATGTATATTATTTTTAGCTAATAAACTTATTGCTTTTGAACACTCATTTATCACAGAATCCCTACAGTGTGGAAACAGGCCCTTTGGCCCAGCAAGTCCATACCGACCCTCCGAAGAGTATCCCACAAGATCCAATCCACATCCGACAGAAATTTTCCTACGCCTCCACACTCCTCATCTACAGTGTCTGTTGCTGTCGATGTGGTCTCCTCTACAATGGGGAGACAGGATGCCAACCTGCGGAACGTTTCAGAGAACATCTACGGCACACACGCACTAAACAACACCCTTTGCCTGGTAGCCGAACACTTCAACGTCCCGTCCCACTCCACCAAGGACATGCAAATCCTGGGCCTCCTCCACTGCCAAATTCTAGCCACCCGACGCCTGGAGGAAGAAAGTCTCATCTTCCACCTTGGGACCCTCCAACCACATGGGATCAATGTGGATTTAACCAGTTTCCTCATCTCCCCACTTTATCCCGGATCCAACCCTCCAACTCAGCACCACCCTCATGACCTGTCCTAACTGTCCATCTTCCTTCCCACCTATTGGCTCCACCCTCCAGTCTGACCGAGCACCTTCACACCCCACCCTCATATCTATTGCATCCCCAGCTACAACCCCCCAGTTCAACCCCTTCCCCATTTATCTCTCAGCCCTCTTGGCCCACCCCCCACATTTCTGATGAAGAGCTCACGCTCAAAATGTTGACTCTCCAGCTCCTCGGATGCTGCCTGACTGGTTGTGCTTTTCCAGAACCTTTTGACTCTGATCTCCAGCATCTGCAGTCCTCATTTTCTTCCTAGAATTGAACTTGAGTATTGTTGAAGCTTTCCATTGTGCACTCAACAGGAAATTCACAAGGGTACCAAATCAAGGGGAAAACTGATATTGATACTGCAAGAGAGGAGTCTGATTTGTTGGCAAGTGGAACAAGTGTTTACATGGAGAATGGACCCATTAATGCTGATTGACAGTTAACAGCCAGGGTTTGTTTAAATATTTAACCATGCAGATTGATTTTGATTGGTCAAGCCTTTGCCCTGAGAAATAAACCAGTGAATGATTGTCACTATTCATGGGTGGCACGGTGGCTCAGCGGTTAGCACTGCTGCATCACAGCGCCACTGTTCCATTCCACCCTTGGGTGACCGCCTGTGTGGAGTTTGCACATTCTCCCCGTGTCTGCATGCTTTTCCTCTGGGTGCTCCATTTCCTCCCATAGTCTAAAGATGTGCAGGTTAAGTGGATTGACTATGCTAAATTACCCATAGTGTCTAGGGATGTGTAGCTGGGTGAATCAGCCATGGACATGTGGGGTAGAGGGTAGGGTGGTGGGTTTGAGCAGGATGCTCCTCAGGGGGTCAATGTGGACTCGATGGACCAAATGGCCTGCTTCCACACTATAGGGATTCTATGGTTCACCTATTTTGTTGACTCATGCAGCTGAGTTCAGTTTCAATGGCAGTACATATACCCAAACAGATTCTACTGTCATAAGATCTCCACCAGGCTCAGCTTGCACAAATATTTTTGTTGGATTCCATGAGAAGCAAACTGTCAATCAAATGACATCTAACTGCATCTCTTGAATATTCCTAATATGTAAATGATACATTTGCCATGTTTGAATCCATAGCTGCATGCAAGAATTTCCTTACGTGCCTTAATGAATCCTTTTCTGTGCTTAAATTCACATTTGAAAAGGAACAGTCAAATGAGCTCCCTTTCCCTGATATCATCATTGAGAAATTAGCCACACATTTATACTATTGACTACCATAAACCTACCTTCACTGGTCAGTATACATGCAGTGGTTTGTCCAGTTCCATGCGCTATGAGATTGGCCTTATCAATGGGGATGGCGGCCAGTGGTCTGGAGTGTGGGGACAGCAGCCCAGAACAAAGGGGGGATGGTGGCCAGTGGCCCAGAGTGAGAATGATGGCTAGCTGACCAGGAGCGAAGTGGGAATGGCCAGCAGCCTGGAGCGAAGATGGGAACCAGTGGAGCCCAGGCAGACTACATGGAAGGCCTTATAGAAAGATTGTAATCTCTATCTTTTTAGCTTTATTTCTTACTTTCCTAACTTACACTATGCAGATCTGTAATGTTATGTAACTCATTTCTTTATTTTTCTCTATTATTCATGAGAGGTTAACTCAGAATTTAAAAAAAGCAGATTATTCTGCTGCCAAAGGAAGTTCATTGTTCAATATTCCAGAGTTCATTTTTTCATCTTGTGGAATGCAGAATATTAACATGGATCATATATTGACATTCTGACTCTGTAAACAGGACTAAAAGGCTGCCTGGGGGAGAGAGAGAGAGAAGCTAAATTGTAATTTCTTGGGAAGTGTCTCAGACTGTGAAAATGGTGGGATAAAAGATAGCAGGCTGGGCAAGAGACAAGGTTTATGCATTCCTCTGTCAAGAATGTACAAGAACAAGGGTTAAAACCCAGTTCATGGTCTGGTGGAAGAGGTTGTGTGGATGAGCTGTGTTACTCGTGTGTCCTAGGCCAGGTTTGAATGCTAGTGAGCTGTAAAGGTCACAATCAAAGAACTATCCATTTGTCACCACTGTTTGGAGGTAGAATGTTGTCTCTACCCTAAGTGCTAGAAGCCAAATGGCCAAGCATGCCAGTCAAAAGGAATCAAGTCAAGAAAAACTCTCTCATTCTGAGTGTTACCAGCCAACCACCATCAAATGGAAATAGAATAAAAGAATTTCAAGTAACCTACGCAGCAAAGAATTCCAATTAATTGGTTGACTATGAATGTTCCACCCTCCACTCTTCACGATCAGTGCATGGACAAACTGCTCATTTCTAATATGTGTATCGTACTATTTGTAGCCAATAAACTCACTCTTTCAAGACAGCATGGTTAAATTAATTCATTTTAAAAACATAAATCCTTTTGGTTTGGGAGAAAGGTATACACTAGGGAAGGAAGTCCTTTGTAAATGGAGGGTGTGGGTCAATAAAGAAGGGAAGTTCACTCACTTTGTGGCTTGAAAGCTTGGGGTACCCGGTCTGAAACCATAATATCTTGGTGTACCTTGCCTGGGATCTGGTCATATCAATATGACTCATCAGTATGGCATGATGTAAGTTCTGAACGTCATTAAACATAGAAGTAAATTATTTGGATTCAAAAGTAATTAGTCAATTATTAGAGGATTTATTCTTAACATAGCTCATTTTTCACAACTTCAGTGTCTGATCACTAGTATAGTTAATGCTCAGCATCTTGCTAGACATGGTGATGTGAGGCAAGATGCTGAATTGTCTTTACTACTTGTTTTATTAAGTATTTCAGTTTATTAATAAATGCTATGCAAATTACAAATAATTGTAGTGAAGCATGTGTATTAAGCACTTATGTACTCAGCTTCAACTGTAAGTTGTAACTTGCAGCCAAAAGATAACACTGAATATGTTACTCTTGATCATTCTTCTTCTTAATAATTTGGTAGGAAACAATTAAATCACTCACTTAGCATTCTCAGAGCAACTTGACTTGGAATCATAGAATCCCTGTAGTGTAGAAACAGGCTATTTGGCCCAACAAGTCCACACTGACCCTCTATAGAGTATCCCACGCAGACCCATTCCCCTACCTTATTACTTTACATTTCCCCTAACTAATACACCTAACCTACACATCCCTGAACACTACTGGCAATTTAGCATGGCCAATTCACCTAAACTGCACATCTTTGGAATGTGGGAGGAAACCGAAGCAGCCAGAGAAGTGCCCATTTGTCAACTAAACTAATTTTGATCCAAAATCATAAATGAGTTTAAATATAAGACAATTGAAATGTTGTTTCATGCATTCTTTAACCATGGTGAGGTAAAATCTCAGATAATGTTTTGGAGTTAAAAGAGAATAATGACTTTTCTGATTTTTCCACATCTAGAATCATTAAATCATACAATACACAAATGGTCCTTCAGCTCATCATGCGTACAGCCAACAAAGCATTAAATCTACACTAGTCCCACCTTCCAGCACTAGACCCATAGCCTTGAAGTGGACTCAACATAGGCTTCTTTGTGCCAAAAAGATTAAAATGGTCATATTTCCAACATTTTTCAATGAAAATTGTAATATATCAACTAATATCTTATTTCCTTGAAAATATTTTATGGAATTTTGATTTTTTTTCTAAAATGAGTTAACATTCATTTCCCCGTTTCATGAAAAGATATTTCAAGATATCAGAAAAGCATATAAAATAACTCATAAGAATTCATAAACTCTTTAATCCAACTGACTCCTTACCAAGTTGTTTGTTAATTTCCATAATACTGCTACCTATATCCAATTCGCCGAAGTGTGTTCCTTTCTCTTTCAGCATATGTAAAAAGAAAAAGAAAAAGTTTATTTATTCACTTATTAAAAGTTATTTCTATACAGTATGAGTATGTGTAGTCTGATTGGTCTTTTCTCCTTAGGATTTTCCTTTTTCACCAGCGTCACATAATTCATGGATTAAAGAGATAAACACAGCCCCAATGAACAGAGATGGAAACTTAGGGAATAGATCAGGGAATGCAGGTTTCACTGTTTACTCCAACAATGAAACCAGTAAATTTATGCCAGAACATCCAATTCATAATTGTTTCTCAAAACGCCACAACTGAAAAAAGATTCACTCAATCTAAACAAATTGCATTTTTTTAACATAGGAAAGCATCCTACAATACTTCACATAGGTTTTTTCAGACACAATGTGAGACCAAGCCAGAGGAGGTAATAATAAGAAAAGAGCCTGGAGAAAGAGTTAGGTTTCCAGAAGCAACATATGGGAGCAAAACATAGCAAGGTTTAGAGAGGAGATTCAAAACTTTAAAAACAAATGACTCAAGGTAAAGTCAAAGCAAAACTGTATATATAAAAGGCTAAAATTTGGGAAACATGAATCTCACAGATGATAATTAGGCTTCAGGTTATAGAAACAGTAAGTAGTAGGCAATGGAGAGATCTGAGCACGAGAGTGAAAATTTGAATCAGAGGTATTTCTGGAACAGGAGCTAGAATTCAAGGTGATAGGTGTTTGATATGGGTTGGAATGGAAGCAGAGGAGTTTTGAATGAAGTCAGGTTTTGGAGGACGGAAATTGGGATATTCACTGAGGAACATTCAAATAATCAAATCAGGACATTAAAAAAAGGATGAGCAGAAGCAGATACGGAGGTGAAATATTGCTCAGAGGTTGATAATAGGTGCTCTTTTTAACAGTGAACAGGCTATTGGTTGCAATTTCAATTCAAGGTTGAATAGAATGGCCTGGTTGATAACCTTCTGGTTTAACCTTGGAGACTTGCTTGAAGGAGGGATGGAGTTGGTAGCTGGGGAAAAAGGTTGAAGTCAAGGCTTCAGAAATCCCAATACTTAACTGGACAACGTTTTTGCTCATCAATGTTTGGATGCCAGACTCAGCATGACAAATCAGAGGCTCTGAAACTGTTGAGTGAGGTGGAGTGAAGTAGAGCAATGAGATACCTGCATACAGTTGGAATCTGTAGCTGTGTTTCAGCATGGTGTTAATGAGGGACAGGATGCAAATAAGAAATATTGCAAATGTTCACTGTCAACAGGTCAAAATCCTAGAACTCCCTCTTATAGTAATCTATCAGGAATCATTTGATTTTGCAAACCTCCCAGAGGATTGGAAAGTTGCCAAGGTAACACCTTTATTTAAAAATGGAAGGAGACAAAAAACAGGTAACTATAGGCCAGTTAACTCAATGTCGGCTATTAGAAAAATATTAGAATCTATTCTCAGAACATAATAGCAGAGCATTTAGAAATGCATAATATGATCAAGCAGGCTCAGTGTAGCTTCATGAAGTGGAAATCATACCTGACAAATGTACTGGAATTCTTTAGAGGTAACAATCACAGCTACCTCCTACCTACATCCACCTATCACCATCCCATTCACCTCTCCCACAGCCCCTCCCCCCTATTTATTTTGCAGCCTCCTTCCCCTCCCCCGAGTTCTGATGGAAGGTTATGACCTGAAACATCGACTCGCCTTCTCCACTGATGCTGCTTGACTTGCTGTGCTTTTTCCAGCTCCATTCTTTATCCACTTTTAGCTACAAGCAGGTTACATAAAGGGGAAGCAGTGAATGTAATTTTTTTTGATTTTCAGAAGGCATTTGATAAGGTATGACATATTAGGCTACCCATAACAACCATTGGTGTTGGAGATAGTATATCAGCATGAACAGAGGATTGGGTAACTACTAGAAGACAATGAGTTGGAAACATTGCATTTTCAGGGTGGCAAACTGTAACTAGTGAAATGCCACAGGGATCATTGCCAGAGCCACAATTAGTTACAATATATATGAATGACTTGGATGAGGAAAGTAAATGTACTATAGCCAAGTTTGGGATGACACAAAAATAGGCTAGAAAGTAAGTGGTGAGGATGACTCAGAAGGATATAGACAGATGGAATGTAATGTGGTAACATGTGAAATTGTGCAGTTTGGCAGGAAAAATACAATGGGTGAATATTATTTAAATTGAGAAAAAATGCAGAAAACTACAACACAAAGGTTTGGGAGTGCTTGTGCAAGAGAGAGAGAGGGAAAAGATTAGGCTGACAAAGGGATTTTTAATAGTAATCCAGGGAAGAAGTAAATCTAGACAGGTGATATAGGTACTTTGAGTAGATAAGGATGGTTTGGCTGTGCTGAAAGCAACCCATGTCTTGACTGCTTGGGAGGTGAGGAGGTGGGTGTGAAAGGATGCAGTCAGACCCAAAAATACTGAAATTGATATTGGGTCCTGAAGGTTACAGCAGGATACCCAAATGGAAAATGAGATGCTATTCCTCTAGCCTGTACAGCAGACCGGAGACAGAAATGCTGGCCAAGTTGAAGTGGCAGACAACAGGAAGCCCAGAGTGACTTGAATGAATTCCATAGGTGTCCCAAAAGTAGTCACCCAGTCTGCTTTTCAGCTCCCCAGCATAGAAGAGCTCGCATTGTGAGCTGTGAATACAGATTAAATTGAATGAAGTGCAGGTAAATTGCTGCTTCACCTGGAAGGTGTGTCAGGAGCTTTGGATAGTGAGGATGGGGAACATTGCAACTGTTACACCTTTTGCGTTTTCATGGGAAGTTGCTGGGGCTTGTGGGGAGATACTGGGAGTGGAGAAGTGGGCCAGAGCACTCTAGAGGGAAACTTGCCTGTGGAATACTGACAAGGGAAGAGAGGGGATGTGACTGGTGATGACATCTTCCTGGAGGTGGCAGAAATGATGGTTATGATCCTTTGGATACGGATGCTGGTGGGGTGATAAGTGAGGACAAGAGGACCCTATTCATTGTTTTGGGAAGGAAGGGAAGGGGTGAGGGCAGAAGTGCAGGAGATAGGTTGTATTCAGCTGAGGGACCTATCAACCACAATTACAAGTGAATGCTGGGTTGACAAAACAGGTGGAAATTTCTGAGGCCCATTTGCAAAAGGTCTCATTATCAGAACAGAGGCCACAGAAGCTTCAATTTTAATGAAAGCCTTTCTTCCTAAGTGCAGGGGATTCAAACTGATCATTTATTATTGTGAGAACCTTAGGATTTCTGCTAAAAATTAATTGATACAAACAATACCCTCTCTCCTTCTATGGCAGGTTTTTCACATGTACTGTCCAAGCTAATGCAGATGATAATTTAGAGTGTGGCTGATTTGTCAAAATTTTCTGAAACATCTTACCTGTAATTATGTGGTTCCTTTCATTCATCTCATTGTTAACTTGACTTTCTACTGCTGCTTTCATAACTATTATGTTCATATTTGCACACATATCTTTAAATCCATTGTTGGCAAACTCCTCCACCCTCCTTGTCATCAATGACAAATTTTGCAAATTGTGTAAGTCCAGTTCCTATCCACTTCTCTTTACCTTATCCACATTTTAAAAAAATCTTTACTATGCATCACCATCGACTGGCAAAATCTGGTTGCCAAATTTTTCTTAATCAAATCAAAAGCCACTACCTCATTAAGGAAAGATTTACTATAGGCTGTGATGGTGTGTTTCAATGTATCTTACAAATCTCACATTTGGCCCATCTATTCTGTAAGTTTATCATCCCTTATTCTCAATTATTTACTAAAATTTTTAACCTTCAGGAGGACATATGGTTAATATAACTAAATTCCTGTCTTCTAAATTTCTATCTCCTGCTGCCAATAACATTTTGTTAATTTCTGGAGAGGTTCTATACCATTAAATGAACACTGGAGTGTTCCAAATGTGTGGCACGGTGTCTCAGTGGTTAGCAATGCTGCCTCACAGCACCAGGGTCCCCGGTTCAATTCCAGCCTTGGGCGACTGTCTGTGTGGAGTTTTGCACATTCTCCCAGTGTCTGTGTGGGTTTCCTCTGGGTGCTCTAGTTTCCTCCCAAAGTCAAAAGGTGGATTGGCCAAGCTAAATTGCCCAGAGTGTTAGATGCGTTAGTCAGAGGGAAATGGGGCTGGGCGGGTTAGTCTTCGGAGAGTTGGTGTGGGCTTGGTGGGCTGAAGGACCTGTTTCCACACTGTAGGGAATCAAATCTAAACTGCTAATTCACAGACTTTACAAATACGGTAGATTTACAGATTTTTTAAATCTCATTTCATCTGTTTTCTCTTCATCAAAGGCTTACTTAATAATAATAATTTTATTTCACAGGATACTACATGCTAGTAAAATTATTGATTCCAGACAATTTACAAGGAATGGCTAGCTTTTTCAAAATTTTAAGACTATAAGAAATAGAAGTGGAAGTAAGGCCATTTGGCCCATCGAGTCCACTCCGCCATTCAATCATGGCTGATGGGTATTTCAACGCCATGTACCTGCACTGTCCTCATATCCCTTAATTCCTTGCGAGATTAAGAATTTATCAATCTCGCCTTGAAGACATTTAACATCCTGGCCTCCACTGTGCTCCGTGGTAATGAATTCCACAGGACCACAACTCTCTGGCTGACGAAATGTCTCATCTCCATTCTAAATTGACCCCCTCTAATTCTAAGGCTCTGCCCACGAGCCCTGGTATCCCTGCCTGACGGAAGCAATTTCCCAGCATCCACCCTTTCTAAGCCATGCAATATCTTCTAAGTTTCTATTAGATCTCCCCTCAACCTTCTAAACTCTAATGAATACAATCCCAGGATCCTCAACCTTTCAACGTATGTTAGGCCTACCATTCCAGGGATCATCCGTGTGAATCTCCGCTGGACATGCTCCAGTGCTGGTATGTCCTTCCTGAGGTGTGGGACCCAAAACTGGACACAGTATTCTAAATGGGGCCTAACCAGAGCTTTATAAAGTCTCAGTAGCATATCACTGCTTTTACATTCCAACCCTCTTGAGATAAATGACAACATTACATTTGCTTTCTTAACCACTGACGCAACCTGCAAGTCAAACTTTAGAGAATCCTGGAGTAGCACTCCCAGATCCCTTTGTACATTGGCCTTATGAATTTTCTCACTGTTTATAAAATAGTCCATGCCTGTAAAGTGCAAGACCTTGCATTTGCTCATGTTGAATTTCATCAGCCATTTCTTGGACCACTCTCCTAAACTGTCTAAATCTTTCTGCAGCCTCCCCACCTCCACAAAACTACCTGTCTGTCCACCTAACTTCGTATCATCGGCGAACTTCGCCAGAATGCCCCCAGTCTCTTCGTCCAGACCATTTATTTAAAAAGTGAACAGCTGTGGCCCCAACACTGAACCTTGCGGGACACCATTTGTTACCAGCTGCCATTCCAAAAAAAGAACTATTTATCCCAACTCTCTGCCTTCTGTCAGACAGTCAATCCTCAATCCGTGCCAATAGCACACCTTGACCACCTTCCTGTGAGGCACCTTATCAAAGGCCTTTTGGAAAACTAGGTAGATAACACCCACTGGGTTTCCCTGGTCTAACCTGCTTGTTCCTTCTTCAAAGAATTCTAACAGGTTTGTCAGGCATGATCTCCCCTTACTAAATCCATGTTGACTTATTCTAATTCAACACTGCACTTCCAAGAATTTAAAAATCTCATCCTTAACAATGGATTCTTGAATTTTACCTACAACCGATGTTAGGCTAATCGGCCTATAATTTTACATCTTTTGCTTTGATCCTTTCTTGAACAAGGGGGTTACAACAGTGATTTTCCAATCATCTGGGACTTTCACTGACTCCAGTGATTTTTGAAAGATTACAACCAACGCCTCCGCTATTTCTTCAGCCACCTCCCTCAGAACTCTAGGATGTAGCCCATCCGGGCCAGGAGATTTATCAATTTTTGGACCTTTTAGCTTTTCAAGTACTTTCTTCTTTGTAATGGCCACCATACTCAACTCTGCCCCCTGGCTCTCCTTAATTGTTGCGATATTACTCATGTCTTCCACTGTGAAGACTGACACAAGGTATTTATTAAGTTTTTCAACTATTTCCTTATCTCCCATCACTAGCTATCCTGCATCAATTTGGAGCAGCCCAATCTCCACTTTTGCTTCTCATTTGTTTCTTATGTATTGAAAGAAACTTTTACTATCATTTCTAATATTACTGGCTAGCTTACCTTCATATTTGATCCTCTCCTTCCTTATTTCTCTCTTTGTTATCCTCTGTTTGTTTTTGTAGTCTTCCCAATCTTCTGAATACCCAGTGTTCTTGACCACTTTATAGGCTCGCTCTTTTTCTGTGAAACTTTTCCTGAGTTCCTTCATCAGCCATGGATGTCTAATCCTTCCCCTTCCACCCCCTCCCTGTAATCTTTCTTTTCTTTGTGATGTACCTCTGTACTGTGTCCTCAATTACACCCAGAAACTCCTGCCATTGTTGTTCTACTGTTCTTCCCCATTAGGCTCTGCTTCCAGTCAATTTTCGTCAGTTCCTCTCTCATGTCCATGTAATTACCTTTAATTATCTGTAAACCAGTACATCCAATTTTGCCTTCTCTCTTTCAAACTGCAAACTGAACTCTACCATATTATGACCGCTGCCTCCTAAGTGTTCCCTGACTTTAAGAACTTTTATAAAGTCTGCTTGTCACATAGCACTAAGTCCAGAATAGCCTGTTTCCTTGTAGGCTCCATCATAAGCCGTTCCAAAAAGCCACCCTGTAAGCATTCCATGAATTCCCTTTCTTTGGATCCATCGGCACCATTATTCACACAGTCCATTTGCATATTGAATTCCCCCATGATCACCGTGACCTTACCTTTCTGACATGCCCTATTTATTTCTTGGTCTGTACATAACTTCCCATTCTGGTTTTTTTCCCTTTGTGGTTCCTCAATTCCACCCACATAGACCCCACATCATCTGACCCTGTGTTATTTAGTGCCATAAATTTAATTCCATTCTTAACTAACAATGCAACCCCACCCCCTCTACCCACCTCCCTGTCTTTTCGATAAGTTGTAAATCCTTGGATGTTTAACTGCAAGTCCTGAACCCCCTGCAACCACGTCTCTGTGATGCCTACCACATCATAATCATTTACGATGATTTGTGCTGTTAATCTACTTTTTTTACGAATGCTATGAGCATTCAGGTAAAGCACCTTAATGCTAATTTTCTTATCCTCATGATTTCCATCATCTCCAGTAATATGTCCGAAGTTATCCTTCCTTTTTGCTTCATTCCTAGTCTGCCTTGAACTTAAAACTTGCACACATGCTAACCTGCAGCTTATCTTTCTACTTGACTCCGTACTCCCTATTGCTTTCCCATTCCCTTCCCCCCCTGACTCACAAGTTTAAAGTCCTAGTGACTACCCTATTTATTGTTTTCGCCAGAACACTGGTTCCAAATTGGTTCAGGTGGAGACCATCCCATCAGTACAGATCACCCCAGTTCCAAAACTGATGCCAATGTCCCATGAAATGGAATTCCTCTTTCCAACACCAATCTCTTAGCCATGTGTTTCCTTCCCTAATTTTCTTATCCCTATGCCAATTAGCGAGTGGCTCAGGCAGTAATCCAGAGATTATGACCCTCGAGGACCTGTTCTTCAATTTCCTTTCTTGTGCTTGATACTCTCCAAACAGGTCCTCCTTCCTAGCTTTGCCTACGTTGTTTGTGCCAACGTGGACCACAGCAACTGGATCTTCTCCCTCCCGCTCCAATATCTTTTCAAGCCAGTCGGAGATGTCCTGCACCCTGGCACCAGGCAGGCAACACACCATGTGGGACTCCCAATCGGGCTCACAAAGGATACTATCTGCCCCCTAATTATAGAAGCCCCTGTAACAACTACTTGTCTTTTTGCTCCCCCCCCCTCTTGAATGGCCTACTGCACCATGGTGCCGCGGTCAGCTGGCTCATCCTGTCCAGAGCCCTTTTCCTCATCCATACAGGGAGCAAGAATCTCATAGCTGTTGGACAAGGTCAAGGGCTGAGGCTCCTCCACTCCTGAACTCAGAATCCCCTCACCTGCCTCACTTACAATCAAACCCTGTTCCTGATCACTGACTGAATTTGAATTACTTAATCTGCCAGGTATGCCCGCCTCCTGAAACAAGGCATCTAGGTAACTCTCCCCTCGCGGATGTGTCGCAGTGTATGAAGCTCAGATTCCAGATCATCAATTCTGATCTGCAGTTCTTCCAGCAACCAACACTTGCTGCAGATGTGGTCACTGCCGTTCACAATGGGATCAGCCAGCTTCCACATCATACAGGTACAGCACATCACCTGTCCAGCCATCTCTGCTTATTTAATTAATTTATACAAATTTATGAGTTGTATAATATATTTATTTACATATATTTTACTTATATTTATAATTTATACAAAATTTTAGCATGTTATTCTCCCACATATGCCACATCCCACAACTGGTGGAACTCACATTCATTAACTTTGATTCTAATCCTTCTTAATCAAAGAGCCTAGGTAACATTTCAGCCTGCCTATTCCATGCACTCCAGATATGCTTTCACTGACTAATACAACACAACTGAAAGTTTCTGCCACCAACATATTCATTACTGGGTTGAAACATCTTGTCACTAATATTATACCTTTTCTTTGATCCATATCTCTAACACCTTCCTCTGAATACATGTTCAGTATCCAAGACGCTATTATATCATTTGGGACTGTTATGATGTAATGTTTCTTTGTTTCAGGTGGAATTCATCAATTGACCATACCCTGGACATTCCTGGGGTTCCTGAGGTCTCTTTCCTATAGGAAAGTATGTTCCGAAACTTGAAAAGGTTCAGAAAAGATTTACAAGAATGATGCCAGAGTTGGAGGGTTTGAGCTATAGGGAAAAGCTGAATAGGCTGGGGTTATTTTCCCTGGAGCGTCGGAGGTTAAGAGATGACCTTATAGAGGCCTACAAAATCATGAGGGTCATGGATACGTAAATATAAAAGGCCTTTTCCCTGGGTTGGGGGAAGTGGAACTAGAAGGCATAGGTTTACGGTAAAAGGGGAAAGATTTAAAAGGGACCTAAGGAGTAACTTTTTCATGCAAAGGGTGGTGCGCGTATGGAATAACCTGCCAGATGAAGTAGTGGAGGCTGGTACAATTACAACATTTAAAAGACATGTGGATAGGTATATGAATAGGAAGGGTTTGGAGGGATAAGGATAGGGATAGGTTTTGGTGCTGGCAAATGGGACTAGATTAATTTTGGATAACTGGTCGGTATGGACGAGTTGGACCAAAGGATCTGTTTCCGTGCTGTCCATCTCTATGACTCTATGTCTTACTGTACATCCCAAATTTTCTTCAATGCTTAAAATTCTCAAAAGGATTCCTGCTCTTATTTTTAAATCTGCTTTCATATTGTCATTCGCAACCTGCACCAATATAGTCTCTCTAGTCTGGTAACATTATATCCTCTATTTCTATTGTGTCACCGATTACCCTGTCTCTGCCATGAACTGCTGGATAGCAGTGCTTTCCAAGGACTAATTTTTGTGTTTCTGACATTTGTTCTTGCAGCATAAATTTATCCCCAAATTTAACTCCCATCCAAACTAAAAGTCTGTCCATACTCGATACCTGGCATATTCCCATTATTTAAGTGCCAGCACAGATTGGGAAATTTCCAAATTAATTTTTTTGTAGTTTCACATTCAATCTACTGAATTCAATTGTATACTTCACTGTAGAGCTACCTATACTCTTTCCACATCTGACCATGCCTTATAAGCAGTTAGTAAATTATCTTTGTGATAAATTTTATCCACGAAAGTTAACAAACAGTTCAAACCTTCATCCACGCTCAAATCATCAGGTTCTAATTCTGATGCAACTTTAGTTCTTATAGTGCTCTGTAACGCTGGACTGCTTGGTTACTTAATTCTTTCATGGGTCACACAGTACACATTTAGAAAAGAAGGGGAGGCAATCACTCCTGAAACTTTATATTTTGATTCAGCTATCCTCTGCGACCAATATTACTCATTGAAAGTTAAATACTCTGAGAAAAAGTCCAAGTATTCATTTTCCAATTCCGTGGTTTTTTCAGCCAGCCACCTCTTAGCTGACTCTCCTTTACATTGATTTAAAGAAATATTTTCTAATCAATCTGAATATGTTACTACATTCAGTACCTGAAGTCAGCTCTTCTGGCTCAGAGGTAGTTCACTGTCATGATACGACCAGAGTCATCATACAGATGCGAATATCATTGACTAATTAGTTCCTAACATGCATTTGCTTTGTAACCTTTAATTCCTAAGTATTTCACATCCTATTAACAGATACTAACCTGTGCAGTATTAAAATGTTTACAACTGGAAGGACTCATGTTTAATAACAAGTGTGAATTTTCCAAATAGTCTATCGTTTCCGTGACAGATTGCCAACAGTGAGAGAATAGTGGAACATTTTCAAAAGCAAAAGCAACTGCAGAAATCCCTACCCCAAGTCAGTCCAGGGCTTTCAAAGATCCTTGGTTATTGCAATTCAGTTGCCAAATGTTTTGCCTAATCAAGCAACCATTATACAGTGCTTGAGACAGCTGCTCAAGAGGGACAAATAGGGTGTTGGAATTCTCATTAAAAGAATGCATCCCATGAGATTAAAGAAATGTTGACAGTTACAGATCTTAGTACATTATATTCCTTCATTTCTCACAATAATAGCAGATGATTCTTCAGCTAAGGGCTTTGGAACAGTACACTCCTACAAGCAGCTGGTTGGGTATCATAAACTACAGTATAACTAATTTTTGCTGCCATTGTATGAACCTCCAAGCTCCCTCGAGCGGTTGCATGGGCAGACAACATCAATCACAACTAATCCATAACATGTCAGGAGCACTGTCTGATCCAGAAATACAATATGCTGAGTTCCTTCAGTTACATGGGCTTGTGAGAAATTTATATAGACTACATAATTGGTATGAAAGTGGTAATTCAAATGGATTTTTATTCTCTACTGTACAAGGAACTTACATGATGCCTCCTGGAATACAACGATTTCAACTTCATCTCATGGACTGGTGTCCATAAAACAGTCTATGTATAGTGAAAACTGCAGGTAATGGCAGATGTGTTCTGCAGAGCAATGATTGAGGCTTTCACATCCATGAAGTAGACTTCATCCAGAATTTATGCTGGTGGAAGGCTAGTTACGACTGTAACCACTAAGTGAGGTCTCATTAAAATTGTGTGCTTTCACTACTTCAAATTTAGCATTTTCTCATTTAAAGGATGGAGCAGTGAAAGCACACATTGTTAAAGGCAACCCCAATTTCCAACAGATCTGTTTTAATTAATAGGGTTTGTTTAAAATAAAGGGGGAGAGGTGTTATGTATACAGTTGGGGTGCTGCCCCTTTAAGAAACCTGGATGAGAAAGAAATACTAGTCAGAACATAAATGGACAGACAGAATCTTCATTCCTTATCTTATCCAATATATGGCATTTCTGATAAATTCAGCACTCCCTTCAGTTCTGAAGAAGGGTCACTGGACTCGAAATGTTAACATTACTTTCTCTTTCACTGCCAGACCTGCTGAGTTTCTCCAGCAATTTCTGTTTTTGTTTGTCACAAATCCACATAGTCTGACTCAGACAGGACTGTGCTTCCAGTTGCAGCAATTCAACCTATAAATATTAAAAGCTGGTTCATTTTAACCACATTATCATGAAATGTTGCTTATTAATATTAGAGTTTGTTCAAAACCACATCTTGGATCTTAAAACCTTCAAGTATTAAAGAATTATTGGCAGGTTCTCTTGATTAGAAGCTGTTTATTTAGTGGAATCTCATTGGTTATTTTCTATCTGCTTAGTTTGATTTTGATTCGCCAATTGGTTTCGAAACATTGTCTAGCAATGCACTTCATTTTGTGTCCAAGAAATTAACAGGTTTAATGTATGACTAGACCTGCAAATGTGAAGTACAGCTGAGGGATTTCTGTTAAACTGCTCATGTTATCTAGCTTTGAATCTGCAATCTACTGGCAAAACCAACTGAGGAAGATAAGACTGTGCATTCAGTGCTTATGTACCCACAGCTGCAGTTCTTCCAATCTCTAGTTCACTACCCTTCATATTTTCTTGTTGCTTCTCCAGAAGCAAAGTCTAAGATTAAGTTGTGACAGCAGTTATCCTGATTGTTCCCACTGGCGTCTATGCAGGAGCCTTTTCAGCTGCAATGAATGATTTGTGGCAACATCTTCTGGAAAGCCAAAAAGAACCAAAAGATGAAAGAAGAGTGGGGAATAGTTATGTTCATTGTTTTCTCTCAGAGGGTCAGTGAGGGCTTGTTGGGCCAAATGGTCTGTTTCCACAATGTAGGGATTCTAAGATTCAAACCAGGCAGGCATTGCAAAACTGTGAACAGGAACAGTTACTTTAGATGTTCACCCCTCCACAGCTGATACTAGACTGAACTCTTGGTTCCAGGCTTGTGAGTCACTTGACCAGGTTTCTTAAAGGGCCAGCACCCCAACGGTATACATAACACCTCTCCCCCCCTTTATTTTAAACAAACCCTATTAATCAACGTACAGGTAATCACTCAAAATATTATACAGGCATTAGAGCCAACATACATGCAAGTTAGGAACATTTACAAGAACACAGAAGACAACCAATTCCCCTATTCAAAATTACAAAAACACAATCAGTCTCTCAGGGACAATTCCTAGATGGCTATCTCCTTGTGACAGGAACCTTTTGTGACTATGTGGATTTGTGACAAACGAAAACAGAAATTGATGGAGAAACTCAGCAGGTCTGGCAGCACCTGTGAAGAGAAAGTAATGTTAACATTTCGAGTCCAGTGACCCTTCTTCAGAACTGAAGGGAGTGCTGAATTTATCAGAAATGCCATATTTTGGATAAGATAAGGAATGAAGATTCTGCCTGTCTATTTGTGACAATTCCTTTTCTAAAGTAGTCACCCTAGTCTCGTGGGCTTCTGGAAACTCCTATTATTCCAGGATAGGTCGTTCCTGATTGCTTGTTGTCACCCTAAGACACTGCTGTTGTCTACTCCTGTGGTATGATCAACTCTGGCTCCGATGCACAAGGTTCAACACCCCCGGCTCCATCTGGACCGCTCATTATTCTCAGGGAGTCCTCCCATTGGTGAGGCGCACTGACCAGCTGGTCCATATGTTTCCCACAGACTAGTTCATCTCTAGTCTGCACCATATATAACAACGTCCTGTTTGTGCTGCTAACACTGTTGGGATCTATTCTTCCCCAGATGTACTGACCTTCTAACTTTCTTGATTTCACTCTACTACCTCTCTGGTCTCTTCGGCTGCAGTACGTCAAACATGGTTCTCAGTTGGCATTTGAACATGAAGGATATTGGGTCGTTGTTTGTGCCGTGTTCCTTTATGTGCTGAGGAACTTGTTAATTCACCATCCTAACAACCTCGCCGCTTGAGAAGGCCTGCTTCAAAGTTTGGACAAATCTCTCTACCTTTGTGGCAGGGTAATACAGAGCCGATATCATATGTCTGACACTGTGATTTTCCAGGTTACTCTTCAATCTCTGGCACCACAAACTCTGGACCATTGTAACTTATGACTTATTTGAGCTTCCTGAACCTGGCAAATATTTCACCCAGTCATTCGCTGATGCCAACTTAATGACTGCCATCTCAGGTCACTTGTGGTGGGCATCCACAGCCACTAGTAACATCTGATCCTCTACCAGTCCGACAAAATTGACATGAATTCAGTGTTTGAGGCCATCCCAATTGGTGAAGGGGACAGCTGCAGCATCTTTTTTTAAACTAATGTGCAGTAATTGCGTAATTCCTCTTTCTCCTCAATCTAGAAGTCCACATTCGGCCACCAAAAGGCACTCTCTTTCATTTGCATCATGCAGGGGTGCCCGTGGTCTATTTGTTCCAGTACCTTTCCTCTTAACGGAAGAGGAATAACAACTCTCATTCCCCAAATTAAACACCCATCTAACACAGACAATTCCCACCTTCTAAACAGCTAAGGGCATAATTCTGGTCCTCTTTCTCAAAAACAAGTTGCTGCGGGTAGTGTTCCCATTCTAATTCACAGACACCGCACCTGTCATCCTAGGAAAAATACACAATTCTCAGGTTCTGGTCAGGAATATCTTTATTGCCCATAGAGGTAGCCTTGACAGAGCATTTGCATTGTCAGTATTTTAACTCACATGAGAAGGCTAACAGCACCAGCGCCCATCTCTGCCAGCTCGCTGACAGATTCCCTGTATACAGCCCAGAAATGGAGGTTACACTTTTATACAGAATATGATACTCAATCCTTCTTTTTAGACTTGAGGACAATTCTCTTCCGTCTTAGCTGGTGACCTCAATGCAAATATGATGGGCTTTCCTCGACATTCACTAAGCTGTACAACAGTACAGTGCCAAGCCCAGAAGGGGATGCATCACACGCTAATTGTAGTGGTAACATTGGGTCGAAATATGTTAACAATTCTGATCTTTTTAAGGCTCGCTTCATCTTCTGGTAAGGCGCCTCACATTCGTGGGTCTACTTCCACCTATTCCCAGCAACTGACGCAGAGGCTTTAACACAGTTGCCAGATCTGAGATAAACTTGCCATAATAATTGACAAGTCTTAAGAACAATTTCAGTTAAGACACATCCTCTGGTCTCAGGGCTTGCATCGATTTGGGCACTTTGTGTAATCCCTTGTCATCGATGACAAGGCCCAACATGTTCAACACACTGACTCCTTGTGGCGACTCTTGCTACATCAGCAGAATTCTAAAGCTAATACCGCAACTTGCTGAGTTTCCACTACCTTATGCACTTAGGTGCTTTGCTGGCGGCCAACTTCATTGAGGTAGCAATTTCGAAAGCTGCCTCAAAATCCAAGGCTGTCCTTGTTAGCAGCTGCCACTGGAGGCCACAAACCAAATAAATCCCACAAGGCATCTTGGGGGATCCCTCCAAATTCATAACGTTCCGTTGACCACTTTAAAGCATCGACAAATCATGCTGTACCTGTTTGTAAAAATTGAACTGTTCCATGATTGTCAGTGGCCTGGGTGTGAAATAATTTCCTAACACTTTGCATAGCTCTTTGCCTAGTTGCACTAGATTCCTTAGAATCTCAAAGTTTTGTACCCAACTGTAATAAGAAAACTAGTACCATGATGTCCTCAGCCACTTTGTTCAGCTTTAAGAATGAAATAGAGCTCCACACAGACACCAACAGCAGCAGGATCCACACCGACACCAACAGCAGCAGGATCCACACCGACACCAACAGCAGCAGGATCCACACCGACACCAACAGCAGCAGGATCCACACCGACACCAACAGCAGCAGGATCCACACTAACACCAACAGCAGCAGGATCCACACCGACACCAACAGCAGCAGGATCCACACCGACACCAACACCAGCAGGATCCACACCGACACCAATTGCAGCAGGATCCACACCGACACCAATTGCAGCAGGGTCCACACTGACACCAATAGCAGCAGGGTCCACACCGACACCAATAGCAGCAGGGTCCACACCGACACCAATAGCAGCAGGGTCCTCACCGACACCAATAGCAGCAGGATCCACACTGACACCAATAGCAGCAGGATCCACACCGACACCAATAGCAGCAGGGTCCACACCGACACCAACAGCAGCAGGGTCCACACCGACACCAATAGCAGCAGGATCCACACCGACACCAACAGCAGCAGGGTCCACACTGACACCAACAGCAGCAGGGTCCACACCGACACCAACAGCAGCAGGATCCACACTGACACCAATAGCAGCAGGATCCACACTGACACCAACAGCAGCAGGGTCCACACCGACACCAATAGCAGCAGGATCCACACCGACACCAACAGCAGCAGGATCCACAACGACACCAACAGCAGCAGGATCCACACCGACACCAACACCAGCAGGGTCCACAACGACACCAACAGCAGCAGGATCCACACCGACACCAACTGCAGCAGGATCCACACCGACACCAATACCAGCAGGATCCACACCGACACCAACAGCAGCAGGGTCCACACCGACACCAACAGCAGTAGGATCCATACCGACACCAATAGCAGCAGGATCCACACTGACACCAGCAGGATCCACACCAGCAGGATCCACACCCTTCCTGTAACTGACATCCATCACATACTGTTGCTAATGCAAATTCCTCATCACTTCTAACTGTCTCTCCTACCAATCCACCCGAACTCATAAGACTCGCATCCAACAGCAGTTATGGCAGATATAATCCGCAGTAACCCTTAAACTCTCTTCAACAGCAGCAGGATCCACACCGACACCAATACCAGCAGGATCCACACCGACACCAATACCAGCAGGATCAACACCGACACCACCAACAGCAAGATCCACACCGACACCAACAGCAGCAGGATCCACACCGACACCAACAGCAGCAGGATCCACACCGACACCAACAGCAGCAGGATCCTCACCGACACCAACAGCAGCAGGATCCACACCGACACCAACAGCAGCAGGGTCCACACCGACACCAACAGCAGCAGGATCCACACCGACACCACCAACAGCAAGATCCACACCGGCAGCCAACAGCAGCAGGGTCCACACCGACACCAACAGCAGCAGGGTCCACACCGACACCAACAGCAGCAGGGTCCACACCGACACCAACAGCAGCAGGGTCCACACCGACACCGACACCAACAGCTGCAGGACCCACACCGACACCAAAAGCAGCAGGATCCACACCGACACCAACAGCAGCGGGATCCACACCGACACCAACAGCAGCAGGATCCACACCGACACCAACAGCAGCAGGATCCACACAGACACCGACACCAACAGCAGCAGGATCCACACCGACACCAACTGCAGCAGGATCCACACCGACACCAACTGCAGCAGGGTCCACACCGACACCAACAGCAGCAGGATCCACACCGACAGCAAAAGCAGCAGGATCCACACCGACAACAACTGCAGCAGGATCCACACCGACACCAGCAGGATCCACACCAGCAGGATCCACACCCTTCCTGTAACTGACATCCATCACATACTGTTGCTAATGCAAATTCCTCATCACTTCTAACTGTCTCTCCTACCAATCCACCCGATCTCATAAGACTCGCATCCAACAGCAGTTATGGCAGATATAATCTGCAGTAACCCTTAAACTCTCTTCAACAGCAGCAGGATCCACACCGACACCAATACCAGCAGGATCCACACCGACACCAATACCAGCAGGATCCACACCGACACCAATACCAGCAGGATCCACACCGACACCACCAACAGCAAGATCCACACCGACACCACCAACAGCAGCAGGATCCACACCGACACCAACAGCAGCAGGATCCTCACCGACACCAACAGCAGCAGGATCCTCACCGACACCAACAGCAGCAGGATCCACACTGACACCAATACCAGCAGGATCCACACCGACACCAATACCAGCAGGATCCACACCGACACCACCAACAGCAAGATCCACACCGACACCAACAGCAGCAGGGTCCACACCGACACCAACAGCAGCAGGGTCCACACCGACACCAACAGCAGCAGGGTCCACACCGACACCAATAGCAGCAGGGTCCTCACCGACACCAATAGCAGCAGGGTCCACACCGACACCAACAGCAGCAGGGTCCACACCGACACCAACAGCAGCAGGGTCCACACCGACACCAACAGCAGCAGGGTCCACACCGACACCAATAGCAGCAGGGTCCTCACCGACACCAATAGCAGCAGGGTCCACACCGACACCAACAGCAGCAGGGTCCACACCGACACCAACAGCAGCAGGGTCCACACCGACACCAATAGCAGCAGGGTCCACACCGACACCAACAGCAGCAGGGTCCACACCGACACCAATAGCAGCAGGATCCACACCGACACCAACAGCAGCAGGGTCCACACTGACACCAACAGCAGCAGGGTCCACACCGACACCAACAGCAGCAGGATCCACACTGACACCAATAGCAGCAGGATCCACACTGACACCAACAGCAGCAGGGTCCACACCGACACCAATAGCAGCAGGGTCCACACCGACACCAACAGCAGCAGGATCCACACAGACACCAACACCAGCAGGGTCCACAACGACACCAACAGCAGCAGGATCCACACCGACACCAACTGCAGCAGGATCCACACCGACACCAATACCAGCAGGATCCACACCGACACCAACAGCAGCAGGATCCACACCGACACCAACAGCAGTAGGATCCATACCGACACCAATAGCAGCAGGATCCACACTGACACCAGCAGGATCCACACCAGCAGGATCCACACCCTTCCTGTAACTGACATCCATCACATACTGTTGCTAATGCAAATTCCTCATCACTTCTAACTGTCTCTCCTACCAATCCACCCGAACTCATAAGACTCGCATCCAACAGCAGTTATGGCAGATATAATCCGCAGTAACCCTTAAACTCTCTTCAACAGCAGCAGGATCCACACCGACACCAATACCAGCAGGATCCACACCGACACCAATACCAGCAGGATCCACACCGACACCACCAACAGCAAGATCCACACCGACACCAACAGCAGCAGGATCCACACCGACACCAACAGCAGCAGGATCCTCACCGACACCAACAGCAGCAGGATCCTCACCGACACCAACAGCAGCAGGATCCACACCGACACCAACAGCAGCAGGGTCCACACCGACACCAACAGCAGCAGGATCCACACCGACACCACCAACAGCAAGATCCACACCGGCAGCCAACAGCAGCAGGGTCCACACCGACACCAACAGCAGCAGGGTCCACACCGACACCAACAGCAGCAGGGTCCACACCGACACCGACACCAACAGCTGCAGGACCCACACCGACACCAAAAGCAGCAGGATCCACACCGACACCAACAGCAGCGGGATCCACACCGACACCAACAGCAGCAGGATCCACACCGACACCAACAGCAGCAGGATCCACACAGACACCGACACCAACAGCAGCAGGATCCACACCGACACCAACTGCAGCAGGATCCACACCGACACCAACTGCAGCAGGGTCCACACCGACACCAACAGCAGCAGGATCCACACCGACAGCAAAAGCAGCAGGATCCACACCGACAACAACTGCAGCAGGATCCACACCGACACCAGCAGGATCCACACCAGCAGGATCCACACCCTTCCTGTAACTGACATCCATCACATACTGTTGCTAATGCAAATTCCTCATCACTTCTAACTGTCTCTCCTACCAATCCACCCGATCTCATAAGATTCGCATCCAACAGCAGTTATGGCAGATATAATCTGCAGTAACCCTTAAACTCTCTTCAACAGCAGCAGGATCCACACCGACACCAATACCAGCAGGATCCACACCGACACCAACAGCAGCAGGTTCCACACCGACACCAACAGCAGCAGGATCCACACCGACACCAATACCAGCAGGATCCACACCGACACCAACAGCAGCAGGATCCACACAGACACCAACAGCAGCAGGATCCTCACCGACACCAATAGCAGCAGGATCCACACCGACACCAATACCAGCAGGATCCACACCGACACCACCAACAGCAAGATCCACACCGACACCAACAGCAGCAGGATCCACACCGACACCAACAGCAGCAGGATCCACACCGACACCAACACCAGCAGGATCCTCACCGACACCAACAGCAGCAGGATCCACACCGACACCAACAGCAGCAGGATCCACACCGACACCAACAGCAGCAGGATCCTCACCGACACCAACAGCAGCATGGTCCACACCGACACCAACAGCAGCAGGATCCACACCGACACCAACAGCAGCAGGATCCTCACCGACACCAACAGCTGCAGGACCCACACCGACACCAAAAGCAGCAGGATCCACACCGACACCAACAGCAGCGGGATCCACACCGACACCAACAGCAGCAGGATCCACACCGACACCAACAGCAGCAGGATCCACACAGACACCGACACCAACAGCAGCAGGATCCACACCGACACCAACTGCAGCAGGGTCCACACCGACACCAATAGCAGCAGGATCCACACCGACACCTACGGCAGCAGGATCCACACAGACACCGACACCAACAGCAGCAGGATCCACACCGACAACAACTGCAGCAGGATCCACACCGACACCAGCAGGATCCACACCAGCAGGATCCACACCCTTCCTGTAACTGACATCCATCACATACTGTTGCTAATGCAAATTCCTCATCACTTCTAACTGTCTCTCCTACCAATCCACCCGATCTCATAAGATTCGCATCCAACAGCAGTTATGGCAGATATAATCTGCAGTAACCCTTATACTCTCTTCAACAGCAGCAGGATCCACACCGACACCAACAGCAGCAGGATCCACACCGACACCAACAGCAGCAGGATCCACACCGACACCAATACCAGCAGGATCCACACCGACACCAATACCAGCAGGATCCACACCGACACCGACACCAACAGCAGCAGGATCCACACCGACACCAACAGCAGCAGGATCCACACCGACACCAACAGCAGCAGGATCCACACCGACACCAACAGCAGCAGGATCCACACTGACACCAACAGCAGCAGGATCCTCGCCGACACCAACAGCAGCAGGGTCCACACTGACACCAATAGCAGCAGGGTCCACCACGACACCAACAGCAGCAGGATCCACACTGACACCAATAGCAGCAGGATCCACACCGACACCGATAGCAGCAGGATCCACACCGACACCGATAGCAGCAGGATCCACACCGACACCGATAGCAGCAGGATCCACACCGACACCGATAGCAGCAGGATCAACATGGTTTTGTGCGTGGAAAATCATATCTCACAAACTTGATTGAGTTTTATGAAGAAGTAACAAAAAAGATTAATGAGGACAGAGCAGTCGATGTGATCTATATGGACTTTAGTAAGGCGTTCGACAAGGTTCCCCATGGGAGACAGATGAGCAAGGTTAGATCTCATGGAATACAGGAAGAGCTAGCCATTTGGATACAGAACTGGCTCAGAGGGTGGTGGTGGAAGGTTTTTTTTCAGACTGGAGGTCTGTGACCAGTGGAATGCCACAAGGATAAGTGCTGGGTCCTCAACAGCAGCACTGACACCAACAGCAGCAGGATCCACACCGACACCAATGCCAGCAGGATCCACACCGACACCAATACCAGCAGGATCTACACCGACACCGACACCAACAGCAGCAGGATCCACACCGACACCAACACCAACAGGATCCACACCGACACCAACAGCAGCAGGATCCACACAGACACCAACAGCAGCAGGATCCACACCGACACCAACAGCAGCAGGATCCTCATCGACACCAACAGCAGCAGGATCGTCGCCGACACCAACAGCAGCAGGGTCCACACCGACACCAACAGCAGCAGGATCCACATCGACACCAACAGCAGCAGGATCCACACCGACACCAACAGCAGCAGGATCCACACCGACACCAACAGCAGCAGGATCCTCGCCGACACCAACAGCAGCAGGGTCCACACTGACACCAACAGCAGCAGGATCCACACTGACACCAACAGCAGCAGGATCCACACCGACATCAATAGCAGCAGGGTCTACACCGACACCAACAGCAGCAGGATCCACATCGACACCAACAGCAGCAGGATCCACACCGACACCAACAGCAGCAGGATCCACACCGACACCAACAGCAGCAGGATCCTCGCCGACACCAACAGCAGCAGGGTCCACACTGACACCAACAGCAGCAGGATCCACACTGACACCAACAGCAGCAGGATCCACACCGACATCAATAGCAGCAGGGTCTACACCGACACCAACAGCAGCAGGATCCACACCGACACCAATAGCAGCAGGATCCACACCGACACCAATACCAATCCTGCTGCTGATGCTATTGTGGTTGATGTGGATCCTGCTGCTGTAGGACAGGAACACAGTGATAACGCTTATTCTATACATTTCACTACAGATGGGTAATGGCAGTCAAATAGTCGTTGTGAAACTTGCAATATTTGCTACCTAGATATAAGTCATCTCCCTGCATTGTTAGAGAGTCGCAGAAAAGAATGTGGGAGGGGAGGAGGATAGTGAGTGGTCCCATTCATTTGCTACTTTCTAAACTCCATCTCTGTAACACTGCAATAACACTCACTCATCTTGCTTAAGATAGCTACGTTTCACTCGAAGCAAACTACCAGGATGTACTGGTGTAGTGGACTGTTTCAAACTGGTGCAAGGCTGAATGACAGCTTCATAAGGGCTGCTGCAGCCTCATTGGGTGCTGCATGTTTGAGGGAGCTGGCCAGATGACTCACAAGGGCTGGAGCTGAAGACGAAGTCCAGTTCCTGTGAAAGAATGAACATCTAAAATAAGGTGTTGGTGTTCAGTTTCCCTGTGCCTACCCAGTTTGTACTTCCTGTTTGGGGATAAAGCAATGAACATGATTGGCAATAAGTAAATTTCGGGTTAGGATTAAGAAGGTAACATCCAGGGAAACAGGTGCAACAGGACTTGGGCTATGGTCGATGCCAAGAAAGAAAGTATTCATCAGAGAGCAGGCCAAGAGCAGCATTTTGCAAGGGAAATCAGGCCAACAGCTGAAGAAGAGAGAATGCATCCATGAACAGCTGAAGTCATGGTGGGGAGCAGTCTCGAGAGGACTTAGGCCATGGGCAATGCCAGGGAGGAACGATGCATTAACACAGTTCGTGAGGAAGCAATCTGGGAGCATTCACCGAGGGAACTCAGGCTGCAAACAGCTACTCGACTCAACAGGAAAGAAGAGCTCCCTCCATAGGGTAAACAAAACAGCTGGTCATTTTGGAGTGATGGGGCCGTTTGAAGAAGAGTCAGAAAATTGAACTTTGAAGAGATTCCAATGATCCAAAAATGTGAATCTTTCTCCCATACATCAGCTCCTCAGCCATGCATTCTTCTGCTCTATCCTGCTTTTCCTGCCCTCACTAGCTCGTAGCACTGGGAGTAATCCAGATATTACTACCCTTGAGGACCTCCTTTTTACATTTCTGCCTAACTCTCTGTAATCGCCCTTCAGAATCTCAAACTTTTCCCTTCCAATGTCGTTGGTTCCAATGCGGACAATGACCTCTTGTTGGCCCCTCTCCCCCGTGAGAACATTCTGCACCCTCTCTGAGACATCCTTGATCCTGGCACCAGGGAAACAACACACCATTCTGCTTTTTCTCAGCTGGCCACAGAAACGTCTGTCTGTACCTCGACCTACAGAATTCCCTGATACAATTGATCTCTTGGAAGCTGACATACCCCTCATTGCATTAGAGCCAGTCTCAATACCAGAAACTTGGCTGTTTGTGCGACGTTCCCCTGAGAATCCATCACCCCCTACATTTTCCAAAACAGCATACCTGTTTGACATGGGTATATCCACAAAGACTCCTGTCCTAGGTGCCAACCTCGCTTACCCTTCCTGGAGTTAACCCATCTATGTGCCTGAATCTGAGACTTTACCCGCTTCCTGTAACTGACATCCATCACATACTGTTGCTAATACAAATTCCTCATCACTTCTAACTGTCTCTCCTACCAATCCACATGATCTCATAAGATTCGCATCCAACAGCAGTTATGGCAGATATAATCTGCAGTAACCCTTAAACTCTCTTCAACAGCAGCAGGATCCACACCGACTCCAACAGCAGCAGGTTCCACACCGACACCAATACCAGCAGGATCCACACCGACACGAATACCAGCAGGATGCACACCGACACCAATACCAGCAGGATCCTGCTGCCGTTGGTGTCAGTGTGGATCCTGCTGCTGTTGGTTTTGGTGTGGATCCTGCTGCTGTTGGTGTCGGTGTGGATCTTGCTGCGATTGGTGTCAATGTGGATCCTGCTGCTGTTGGTGTCGGTGTGGATCCTGCTGCTGTTGGTGTCGGTGTGGATCCTGCTGCTGTTGGTGTCGGTGTGGATCCTGCTGCTGTTGGTGTCAATGTGGATCCTGCTGCTGTTGGTGTGGACCCTGCTGCTATTGGTGTCAATGTGGATCTTGCTGCTGTTGGTGTCGGTGTGGATCCTGCTGCTGTTGGTGTGGACGCTGCTGCTATTGGTGTCAATGTGGATCCTGCTGCTGTTGGTGTCGGTGTGGATCCTGCTGCTATTGGTGTCAATGTGGATCCTGCTGCTGTTGGTGTCGGTGTGAATCCTGCTGCTGTTGGTGTCGGTGTGGATCCTGCTGCTGTTGGTGACGGTGTGGATCCTGCTGGTGTTGGTGTCAGTGTGGATCCTGCTGCTGTTGGTGACGGTGTGGATCCTGCTGGTGTTGGTGACGGTGTGGATCCTGCTGCTGTTGGTGACGGTGTGGATCCTGCTGGTGTTGGTGACGGTGTGGATCCTGCTGCTGTTGGTGTCAGTGTGGATCGTGCTGCTGTTGGTGACGGTGTGAATCCTGCTGGTGTTGGTGACGGTGTGAATCCTGCTGGTGTTGGTGTCGGTGTGGATCCTGCTCGTGTTGGTGTCGGTGTGCATCCTGCTGGTATTCGTGTCGGTGTGGATCCTGCTGCTGTTGGTGTCGGTGTGGATCCTGCTGCTGTTGGTGTCGGTGTGGATCCTGCTGGTATTGGTGTCGGTGTGCATCCTGCTGCCATTGGTGTCACTGTGGACCCTGCTGCTGTTGGTGTCGGTGTGGATCCTGCTGCTGTTGGTGTCGGTGTGGATCCTGCTGCTATTGGTGTCGGTGTGGATCCTGCTGCTGTTGGTGTCGGTGTGGACCCTGCTGCTGTTGGTGTCAGTGTGGATCCTGCTGCTGTTGGTGTCAGTGTGGATCCTGCTGCTGTTGGTGTCGGTGTGGATCCTGCTGCTATTGGTGTCATTGTGGATCCTGCTGCCGTTGGTGTCGGTGTGGACCCTGCTGCTGTTGGTGTCGGTGTGGATCCTGCTGCTGTTGGTGTCGGTGTGGATCCTGCTGCTGCTGGTGTCGGTGTAGATCCTGCTGCTGCTGGTGTCGGTGTGGATCCTGCTGCTGTTGGTGTCGGTGTGGATCCTGCTGCTGTTGGTGTCGGTGTGGACCCTGCTGCTGTTGGTGTCGGTGTGGATCCTGCTGCTATTGGTGTCAGTGTGGATCCTGCTGCTGTTGGTGTGGACCCTGCTGCTATTGGTGTCAATGTGGATCTTGGTGCTGTTAGTGTCGGTGTGGATCCTGCTGCTGTTGGTGTCGGTGTGGATCCTGCTGCTGTTGGTGTCGGTGTGGAAGCTGCTGCTGTTGGTGTCGGTGTCGACCCTGCTGCTGTTGGTGTCAGTGTAGATCCTGCTGCCGTTGGTGTCAGTGTGGACCCTGCTACTATTGGTGTCAGTGTGGACGCTGCTGCTGTTGGAGTCAGTGTGGACCCTGCTGCTGTTGGTGTCAGTGTGGACCCTGCTGCTGTTGGTGTCAGTGTGGACCCTGCTGCCATTGGTGTCAGTGTGGATCCTGCTGCTGTTAGTGTCAGTGTGGACCCTGCTGCTATTGGTGTCGGTGTGGATCCTGCTGCTGTTGGTGTCAGTGTGGATCCTGCTGCTGTTGGTGTCAGTGTGGACCCTGCTGCCATTGGTGTCAGTGTGGACCCTGCTGCCATTGGTGTCAGTGTGGACCCTGCTGCCATTGGTGTCAGTGTGGACCCTGCTGCCATTGGTGTCAGTGTGGACCCGGCTGCCGTTGGTGTCAGTGTGGACCCTGCTGCTGTTGGTGTCAGTGTGGACCCTGCTGCTGTTGGTGTCAGTGTGGACCCTGCTGCTGTTGGTGTCAGTGTGGACCCTGCTGCCATTGGTGTCAGTGTGGACCCTGCTGCCATTGGTGTCAGTGTGGACCCTGCTGCCATTGGTGTCAGTGTGGACCCTGCTGCCATTGGTGTCAGTGTGGACCCTGCTGCCATTGGTGTCAGTGTGGACCCTGCTGCCGTTGGTGTCAGTGTGGACCCGGCTGCCGTTGGTGTCAGTGTGGACCCTGCTGCCATTGGTGTCAGTGTGGACCCTGCTGCCATTGGTGTCAGTGTGGATCCACACTGACACCAAAAGCAGCAGGATCCATACTGACACCAATATTAATAGCAGAAGGGTCCACACCGACACCAACAGCAGCAGGATCCACACCGACACCAACAGCAGCAGGATCCACACTGACACCAACAGCAGCAGGATCCACACCGACACCAATAGCAGCAGGATCCACACCGACACCAACAGCAGCAGGATCCACACCGACACCAACAGCAGCAGGATCCACACCGACACCAACAGCAGCAAGATCCACATTGACACCAACAGCAGCAGGGTCCACACCAACAGCAGCAGGGTCCACACCAACAGCAGCAGGATCCACACCGACACCAACAGCAGCAGGATCCACACCGACACCAACAGCAGCAGGATCCACACTGACACCAACAGCAGCAGGATCCACACCGACACCAATAGCAGCAGGATCCACACCGACACCAACAGCAGCAGGATCCACACCGACACCAACAGCAGCAGGATCCACACCGACACCAACAGCAGCAAGATCCACATTGACACCAACAGCAGCAGGGTCCACACCAACAGCAGCAGGGTCCACACCAACAGCAGCAGGATCCACACCGACACTAACAGCAGCAAGATCCACATTGACACCAACAGCAGCAGGGTCCACACCAACAGCAGCAGGATCCACATTGACACCAATAGCAGCAGGATCCACACCGACACCAATAGCAGCAAGATCCACACTGACACCAACAGCAGCAAGATCCACATTGACACCAACAGCAGCAGGGTCCACACCAACAGAAGCAGGATCCACACCGACACTAACAGCAGCAAGATCCACATTGACACCAATAGCAGCAGGGTCCACACCAACAGCAGCAGGAGCCACATTGACACCAATAGCAGCAGGGTCCACACCGACACCAACAGCAGCAGGATCCACACCAAAACCAACAGCAGCAGGATTCACACCGACACCAATAGCAGCAGGGTCCACACTGATACCAACACCAGCAGGGTCCACACTGACACCAACAGCAGCAGGATCCACACTGACACCAACAGCAGCAGGGTCCATACCGACACCAACAGCAGCAGGATCCACACCGACACCAACACCAGCAGGATCCAGACCGACACCAACACCAGCAGGATCCACACCGACACCAATAGCAGCAGGATTCACACCGACACCAATATCAGCAGGATCCACACCGACACCAACAGCAGCAAGATCCACGTTGACACCAACAGCAGCAGGGTCCACACCAACAGCAGCAGGATCCACACCAACACCAACAGCAGTAGGATCCACACCGACACCAGTAGCAGCAGGATCCACACCGACACCAACAGCAGCAGGATCCGCACCAAAACCAACAGCAGCAGGATCCACATTGACACCAACAGCAGCAGGGTCCACACCAACAGAAGCAGGATCCACACCGACACTAACAGCAGCAAGATCCACATTGACACCAATAGCAGCAGGGTCCACACCAACAGCAGCAGGAGCCACATTGACACCAATAGCAGCAGGGTCCACACCGACACCAACAGCAGCAGGATCCACACCAAAACCAACAGCAGCAGGATTCACACCGACACCAATAGCAGCAGGGTCCACACTGACACCAACAGCAGCAGGGTCCACACAGACACCAATGGCAGCAGGGTCCACACTGACACCAATGGCAGCAGGGTCCACACTGACACCAATGGCAGCAGGATCCACACTGACACCAACAGCAGCAGGGTCCACACTGACACCAATGGCAGCAGGGTCCACACTGACACCAACGGCAGCAGGGTCCACACTGACACCAACGGCAGCAGGATCCACACCGACACCAACGGCAGCAGGATCCACACCGACACCAACGGCAGCAGGATCCACACCAATATCAACAGCAGCAGGATCCACACCGACACCAATAGCAGCAGGATCCACACCGACACCAATAGCAGCAGGATCCACACCGACATCAACAGCAGCAGGATCCACACCAATATCAACAGCAGCAGGGTCCACACCGACACCAATAGCAGCAGGATCCACACTGACACCAACAACAGCAGCTTCCACACCGACACCAACAGCAGCAGGATCCACACCGACACCAACAGCAGCAGGATCCACACCGACACCAACAGCAGCAGGGTCCACACCGACACCAACAGCAGCAGGATCCACAACAAAACCAACAGCAGCAGGGTCCACACTGATACCAACACCAGCAGGATCCACATCGACACCAATAGCAGCAGGATCCACACCGACACCAATAGCAGCAGGATCCACACCGACACCAATAGCAGCAGGATCCACACCGACATCAACAGCAGCAGGATCCACACCAATATCAACAGCAGCAGGGTCCACACCGACACCAATAGCAGCAGGGTCCACACTGATATCAACACCAGCAGGGTCCGCACTGACACCAATGGGAGCAGGATCCACACTGACACCAACAGCAGCAGGATCCACACCGACACCAACACCAGCAGGATCCACACCGACACCAACACCAGCAGGATCCACACCGACACCAATAGCAGCAGGATCCACACCGACACCAACAGCAGCAAGATCCACATTGACACCAACATCAGCAGGATCCACACCGACACCAACATCAGCAGGATCCACACCGACACCAACATCAGCAGGATCCACACCGACACCAACATCAGCAGGATCCACACCGACACCAACAGCAGCAAGATCCACACCGACACCAACAGCAGCAAGATCCACACCGACACCAACAGCAGCAAGATCCACATTGACACCAACAGCAGCAGGGTCCACACCAACAGCAGCAGGATCCACACCGACACCAACAGCAGCAAGGTCCACATTGACACCAATAGCAGCAGGATCCACACCGACACCAACAGCAGCAGGATCCACACCGACACCAACAGCAGCAGGATCCACACCGACACCAACAGCAGCAGGATCCACACCGACACCAACAGCAGCAGGATCCACACTAACACCAACAGCAGCAGGATCCACACCGACACCAACAGCAGCAGGATTCACACCGACACCAACAGCAGCAGGGTCCACACCAACAGCAGCAGGATCCACATTGACACCAATAGCAGCAGGATCCACACCGACACCAACAGCAGCAGGATCCACACCGACACCAACAGCAGCAGGATTCACACCGACACCAATACCAGCAGGATCCACACCGACACCAACAGCAGCAAGATCCACATTGACACCAACATCAGCTGGATCCACACCGACACCAACATCAGCAGGATCCACACCGACACCAACATCAGCAGGATCCACACCGACACCAACAGCAGCAGGATCCACACCGACACCAACAGCAGCAGGATCCACACCGACACCAACAGCAGCAGGATCCACACCGACACCAATACCAGCAGGATCCACACCGACACCAACAGCAGCAAGATCCACATTGACACCAACAGCAGCAGGATCCACACCGACACCAACAGCAGCAGGATCCACACCGACACCAACAGCAGCAGGATCCACACCGACACCAACAGCAGCAGGATCCACACTAACACCAACAGCAGCAGGGTCCACATTGACACCAATAGCAGCAGGATCCACACCGACACCAACAGCAGCAGGATCCACACTAACACCAACAGCAGCAGGGTCCACATTGACACCAATAGCAGCAGGATCCACACTAACACCAACAGCAGCAGGATCCACACCGACACCAACAGCAGCAGGATTCACACCGACACCAACAGCAGCAGGATCCACACCGACACCAACAGCAGCAGGGTCCACACCAACAGCAGCAGGATCCACATTGACACCAATAGCAGCAGGATCCACACCGACACCAACAGCAGCAGGATCCACACCGACACCAACAGCAGCAGGATCCACACCGACACCAACAGCAGCAGGATCCACACCGACACCAACAGCAGCAGGATCCACACCGACACCAACAGCAGCAGGATTCACACCGGCACCAATACCAGCAGGATCCACACCGACACCAACAGCAGCAGGATCCACACCGACACCAATAGCAGCAGGATCCACACCGACATCAACAACAGCAGCTTCCACACCGACACCAACAGCAGCAGGATCCACACCGACACCAACAGCAGCAGGATCCACACCGACACCAACAGCAGCAGGGTCCACACCGACACCAACAGCAGCAGGATCCACAACAAAACCAACAGCAGCAGGATTCACACCGACACCAATAGCAGCAGGGTCCACACTGATACCAATGGCAGCAGGATCCACACCGACACCAATAGCAGCAGGATCCACACCGACACCAATAGCAGCAGGATCCACACCGACACCAATAGCAGCAGGATCCACACCGACACCAATAGCAGCAGGATCCACACCGACATCAACAGCAGCAGGATCCACACCAATATCAACAGCAGCAGGATCCACACCGACACCAATAGCAGCAGGGTCCACACTGATATCAACACCAGCAGGGTCCGCACTGACACCAATGGGAGCAGGATCCACACTGACACCAACAGCAGCAGGATCCACACCGACACCAACACCAGCAGGATCCACACCGACACCAACAGCAGCAGGATCCACACCGACACCAACACCAGCAGGATCCACACCGACACCAACAGCAGCAGGATTCACACCTACAGCAATACCAGCAGGATCCACACCGACACCAACAGCAGCAAGATCCACATTGACACCACTAGCAGCAGGATCCACACCGACTCCAACAGCAGCAGGATCCACACCGACTCCAACAGCAGCAGGATCCACACCGACACCAACAGCAGCAGGATCCACACCGACACCAACAGCAGCAGGATCCACACCAAAACCAACAGCAGCAGGATTCACACCGATACCAATAGCAGCAGGGTCCACACTGATAGCAACACCAGCAGGGTCCACACAGACCCCAACACCAGCAGGATCCACACCGACACCAACAGCAGCAGGATCCACACCGACACCAACAGCAGCAGGATCCACACCGACAACAACAGCAGCAGGATTCACACCGACACCAATACCAGCAGGATCCACACCGACACCAACAGCAGCAAGATCCACATTGACACCAACATCAGCAGGATCCACACCGACACCAACAGCAGCAAGATCCACATTGACACCAACATCAGCAGGATCCACACCGACACCAAAATCAGCAGGATCCACACCGACACCAACATCAGCAGGATCCACAACAAAACCAACAGCAGCAGGGTCCACACTGATACCAACACCAGCAGGGTCCACACTGACACCAATGGCAGCAGGATCCACACCGACACCAATAGCAGCAGGATCCACACCGACACCAATAGCAGCAGGATCCACACCGACACCAACAGCAGCAGGATCCACACCGACATCAACAGCAGCAGGATCCACACCAATATCAACAGCAGCAGGGTCCACACCGACACCAATAGCAGCAGGATCCACACTGACACCAACAACAGCAGCTTCCACACCGACACCAACAGCAGCAGGATCCACACCGACACCAACAGCAGCAGGATCCACACCGACACCAACAGCAGCAGGGTCCACACCGACACCAACAGCAGCAGGATCCACAACAAAACCAACAGCAGCAGGGTCCACACTGATACCAACACCAGCAGGATCCACATCGACACCAATAGCAGCAGGATCCACATTGACACCAATAGCAGCAGGATCCACACCGACACCAACAGCAGCAGGATCCACACCGACACCAACAGCAGCAGGATTCACACCGACACCAATACCAGCAGGATCCACACCGACACCAACAGCAGCAAGATCCACATTGACACCAACATCAGCTGGATCCACACCGACACCAACATCAGCAGGATCCACATTGACACCAACAGCAGCAGGATCCACACCGACACCAACATCAGCAGGATCCACACCGACACCAACAGCAGCAGGATCCACACCGACACCAACAGCAGCAGGATCCACACCGACACCAACAGCAGCAGGATTCACACCGACACCAATACCAGCAGGATCCACACCGACACCAACAGCAGCAAGATCCACATTGACACCAACAGCAGCAGGGTCCACACCAACAGCAGCAGGATCCACACCGACACCAACAGCAGCAAGATCCACATTGACACCAATAGCAGCAGGATCCACACCGACACCAACAGCAGCAGGATCCACACCGACACCAACAGCAGCAGGATCCACACCGACACCAACAGCAGCAGGATCCACACTAACACCAACAGCAGCAGGATCCACACTAACACCAACAGCAGCAGGATCCACACCGACACCAACAGCAGCAGGATTCACACCGACACCAACAGCAGCAGGATCCACACCGACACCAACAGCAGCAGGGTCCACACCAACAGCAGCAGGATCCACATTGACACCAATAGCAGCAGGATCCACACCGACACCAACAGCAGCAGGATCCACACCGACACCAACAGCAGCAGGATCCACACCGACACCAACAGCAGCAGGATCCACACCGACACCAACAGCAGCAGGATCCACACCGACACCAACAGCAGCAGGATCCACACCGACACCAACAGCAGCAGGATTCACACCGGCACCAATACCAGCAGGATCCACACCGACACCAACAGCAGCAGGATCCACACCGACACCAATAGCAGCAGGATCCACACCGACATCAACAACAGCAGCTTCCACACCGACACCAACAGCAGCAGGATCCACACCGACACCAACAGCAGCAGGATCCACACCGACACCAACAGCAGCAGGGTCCACACCGACACCAACAGCAGCAGGATCCACAACAAAACCAACAGCAGCAGGATTCACACCGACACCAATAGCAGCAGGGTCCACACTGATACCAATGGCAGCAGGATCCACACCGACACCAATAGCAGCAGGATCCACACCGACACCAATAGCAGCAGGATCCACACCGACACCAATAGCAGCAGGATCCACACCGACACCAATAGCAGCAGGATCCACACCGACATCAACAGCAGCAGGATCCACACCAATATCAACAGCAGCAGGATCCACACCGACACCAATAGCAGCAGGGTCCACACTGATATCAACACCAGCAGGGTCCGCACTGACACCAATGGGAGCAGGATCCACACTGACACCAACAGCAGCAGGATCCACACCGACACCAACACCAGCAGGATCCACACCGACACCAACAGCAGCAGGATCCACACCGACACCAACACCAGCAGGATCCACACCGACACCAACAGCAGCAGGATTCACACCTACAGCAATACCAGCAGGATCCACACCGACACCAACAGCAGCAAGATCCACATTGACACCACTAGCAGCAGGATCCACACCGACTCCAACAGCAGCAGGATCCACACCGACACCAACAGCAGCAGGATCCACACCGACACCAACAGCAGCAGGATCCACACCAAAACCAACAGCAGCAGGATTCACACCGATACCAATAGCAGCAGGGTCCACACTGATAGCAACACCAGCAGGGTCCACACAGACCCCAACACCAGCAGGATCCACACCGACACCAACAGCAGCAGGATCCACACCGACACCAACAGCAGCAGGATCCACACCGACACCAACAGCAGCAGGATTCACACCGACACCAATACCAGCAGGATCCACACCGACACCAACAGCAGCAAGATCCACATTGACACCAACATCAGCAGGATCCACACCGACACCAACAGCAGCAAGATCCACATTGACACCAACATCAGCAGGATCCACACCGACACCAAAATCAGCAGGATCCACACCGACACCAACATCAGCAGGATCCACACCGACACCAACATCAGCAGGATCCACACCGACACCAACATCAGCAGGATCCACACCGACACCAACAACAGCATGATCCACACCGACACCAACATCAGCAGGATCCACACCGACACCAACATCAGCAGGATCCACACCGACACCAACATCAGCAGGATCCACACCGACACCAACATCAGCAGGATCCACACCGACACCAACATCAGCAGCATCCACACCGACACCAACATCAGCAGGATCCACACCGACACCAACAGCAGCAAGATCCACATTGACACCAACATCAGCAGGATCCACACCGACACCAACATCAGCAGGATCCACACCGACACCAACATCAGCAGGATCCACACCGACACCAACATCAGCAGGATCCACACCGACACCAACATCAGCAGGATCCACACCGACACCAACATCAGCAGGATCCACACCGACACCAACAGCAGCAAGATCCACATTGACACCAACATCAGCAGGATCCACACCGACACCAACATCAGCAGGATCCACACCGACACCAACATCAGCAGGATCCACACCGACACCAACATCAGCAGGATCCACACCGACACCAACATCAGCAAGGTCCACATTGACACCAACAGCAGCAGGGTCCACACCAACACCAACAGCAGCAAGATCCACATTGACACCAACAGCAGCAGGGTCCACACCAACAGCAGCAGGATCCACACCGACACCAACAGCAGCAGGGTCCACACTGATAGCAACACCAGCAGGGTCCACACAGACCCCAACACCAGCAGGATCCACACCGACACCAACAGCAGCAGGATCCACACCGACACCAATAGCAGCAGGATCCACACCGACACCAACAGCAGCAGGATTCACACCGACACCAATACCAGCAGGATCCACACCGACACCAACAGCAGCAAGATCCACATTGACACCAACATCAGCAGGATCCACACCGACACCAACAGCAGCAAGATCCACATTGACACCAACATCAGCAGGATCCACACCGACACCAAAATCAGCAGGATCCACACCGACACCAACATCAGCAGGATCCACACCGACACCAACATCAGCAGGATCCACACCGACACCAACATCAGCAGGATCCACACCGACACCAACATCAGCAGGATCCACACCGACACCAACAGCATGATCCACACCGACACCAACATCAGCAGGATCCACACCGACACCAACATCAGCAGGATCCACACCGACACCAACATCAGCAGGATCCACACCGACACCAACATCAGCAGGATCCACACCGACACCAACATCAGCAGGATCCACACCGACACCAACATCAGCAGGATCCACACCGACACCAACAGCAGCAAGATCCACATTGACACCAACAGCAGCAGGGTCCACACCAACAGCAGCAGGATCCACACCGACACCAACACCAGCAGGATCCACACCGACACCAACAGCAGCAGGATTCACACCTACAGCAATACCAGCAGGATCCACACCGACACCAACAGCAGCAAGATCCACATTGACACCACTAGCAGCAGGATCCACACCGACTCCAACAGCAGCAGGATCCACACCGACTCCAACAGCAGCAGGATCCACACCGACACCAACAGCAGCAGGATCCACACCGACACCAACAGCAGCAGGATCCACACCAAAACCAACAGCAGCAGGATTCACACTGATACCAATAGCAGCAGGGTCCACACTGATAGCAACACCAGCAGGGTCCACACAGACCCCAACACCAGCAGGATCCACACCGACACCAACAGCAGCAGGATCCACACCGACACCAACAGCAGCAGGATCCACACCGACACCAACAGCAGCAGGATTCACACCGACACCAATACCAGCAGGATCCACACCGACACCAACAGCAGCAAGATCCACATTGACACCAACATCAGCAGGATCCACACCGACACCAACAGCAGCAAGATCCACATTGACACCAACATCAGCAGGATCCACACCGACACCAAAATCAGCAGGATCCACACCGACACCAACATCAGCAGGATCCACAACAAAACCAACAGCAGCAGGGTCCACACTGATACCAACACCAGCAGGGTCCACACTGACACCAATGGCAGCAGGATCCACACCGACACCAATAGCAGCAGGATCCACACCGACACCAATAGCAGCAGGATCCACACCGACACCAACAGCAGCAGGATCCACACCGACATCAACAGCAGCAGGATCCACACCAATATCAACAGCAGCAGGGTCCACACCGACACCAATAGCAGCAGGATCCACACTGACACCAACAACAGCAGCTTCCACACCGACACCAACAGCAGCAGGATCCACACCGACACCAACAGCAGCAGGATCCACACCGACACCAACAGCAGCAGGGTCCACACCGACACCAACAGCAGCAGGATCCACAACAAAACCAACAGCAGCAGGGTCCACACTGATACCAACACCAGCAGGATCCACATCGACACCAATAGCAGCAGGATCCACACCGACACCAATAGCAGCAGGATCCACACCGACACCAATAGCAGCAGGATCCACACCGACATCAACAGCAGCAGGATCCACACCAATATCAACAGCAGCAGGGTCCACACCGACACCAATAGCAGCAGGGTCCACACTGATATCAACACCAGCAGGGTCCGCACTGACACCAATGGGAGCAGGATCCACACTGACACCAACAGCAGCAGGATCCACACCGACACCAACACCAGCAGGATCCACACCGACACCAACAGCAGCAGGATCCACACCGACACCAATAGCAGCAGGATCCACACCGACACCAACAGCAGCAGGATTCACACCGACAGCAATACCAGCAGGATCCACACCAAAACCAACAGCAGCAGGATTCACACCGACACCAATAGCAGCAGGGTCCACACTGATAGCAACACCAGCAGGGTCCACACCGACACCAACAGCAGCAGGATCCACACCGACACCAATAGCAGCAGGATCCACACCGACACCAATAGCAGCAGGATCCACACCGACACCAATACCAGCAGGATCCACACCGACACCAACAGCAGCAAGATCCACATTGACACCAACATCAGCAGGATCCACACCGACACCAACATCAGCAGGATCCACACCGACACCAACATCAGCAGGATCCACACCGACACCAACATCAGCAGGATCCACACCGACACCAACAGCAGCAAGATCCACACCGACACCAACAGCAGCAAGATCCACATTGACACCAACAGCAGCAGGGTCCACACCAACAGCAGCAGGATCCACACCGACACCAACAGCAGCAAGGTGCACATTGACACCAATAGCAGCAGGATCCACACTAACACCAACAGCAGCAGGATCCACACCGACACCAACAGCAGCAGGATTCACACCGACACCAACAGCAGCAGGGTCCACACCAACAGCAGCAGGATCCACATTGACACCAATAGCAGCAGGATCCACACCGACACCAACAGCAGCAGGATCCACACCGACACCAACAGCAGCAGGATTCACACCGACACCAATACCAGCAGGATCCACACCGACACCAACAGCAGCAAGATCCACATTGACACCAACATCAGCTGGATCCACACCGACACCAACATCAGCAGGATCCACACCGACACCAACATCAGCAGGATCCACACCGACACCAACAGCAGCAGGATCCACACCGACACCAACAGCAGCAGGATCCACACCGACACCAACAGCAGCAGGATTCACACCGACACCAATACCAGCAGGATCCACACCGACACCAACAGCAGCAAGATCCACATTGACACCAACAGCAGCAGGGTCCACACCAACAGCAGCAGGATCCACACCGACACCAACAGCAGCAAGATCCACATTGACACCAACATCAGCAGGATCCACACCGACACCAACATCAGCAGGATCCACACCGACACCAACATCAGCAGGATCCACACCGACACCAGCATCAGCAGGATCCACACCGACACCAACATCAGCAGGATCCACACCGACACCAACATCAGCAGGATCCACACCGACACCAACATCAGCAGGATCCACACCGACACCAACATCAGCAGGATCCACACTGACACCAACAGCAGCAGGATCCACACCGACACCAACAGCAGCAGGATCCACACCGACACCAATAGCAGCAGGATCCACACCGACACCAACAGCAGCAGGATCCACACCGACACCAACAGCAGCAGGATCCACACCGACACCAACAGCAGCAAGATCCACATTGACACCAACAGCAGCAGGGTCCACACCAACAGCAGCAGGGTCCACACCAACAGCAGCAGGATCCACACCGACACCAATAGCAGCAAGATCCACACTGACACCAACAGCAGCAAGATCCACATTGACACCAACAGCAGCAGGGTCCACACCAACAGCAGCAGGATCCACACCGACACTAACAGCAGCAAGATCCACATTGACACCAATAGCAGCAGGGTCCACACCAACAGCAGCAGGAGCCACATTGACACCAATAGCAGCAGGGTCCACACCGACACCAACAGCAGCAGGATCCACACCAAAACCAACAGCAGCAGGATTCACACCGACACCAATAGCAGCAGGGTCCACACTGATACCAACACCAGCAGGGTCCACACTGACACCAACAGCAGCAGGATCCACACTGACACCAACAGCAGCAGGGTCCATACCGACACCAACAGCAGCAGGATCCACACCGACACCAACACCAGCAGGATCCAGACCGACACCAACACCAGCAGGATTCACACCGACACCAATATCAGCAGGATCCACACCGACTCCAACAGCAGCAGGATCCACACCGACTCCAACAGCAGCAGGATCCACACCGACACCAACAGCAGCAGGATCCACACCGACACCAACAGCAGCAGGATCCACACCAAAACCAACAGCAGCAGGATTCACACTGATACCAATAGCAGCAGGGTCCACACTGATAGCAACACCAGCAGGGTCCACACAGACCCCAACACCAGCAGGATCCACACCGACACCAACAGCAGCAGGATCCACACCGACACCAACAGCAGCAGGATCCACACCGACACCAACAGCAGCAGGATTCACACCGACACCAATACCAGCAGGATCCACACCGACACCAACAGCAGCAAGATCCACATTGACACCAACATCAGCAGGATCCACACCGACACCAACAGCAGCAAGATCCACATTGACACCAACATCAGCAGGATCCACACCGACACCAAAATCAGCAGGATCCACACCGACACCAACATCAGCAGGATCCACAACAAAACCAACAGCAGCAGGGTCCACACTGATACCAACACCAGCAGGGTCCACACTGACACCAATGGCAGCAGGATCCACACCGACACCAATAGCAGCAGGATCCACACCGACACCAATAGCAGCAGGATCCACACCGACACCAACAGCAGCAGGATCCACACCGACATCAACAGCAGCAGGATCCACACCAATATCAACAGCAGCAGGGTCCACACCGACACCAATAGCAGCAGGATCCACACTGACACCAACAACAGCAGCTTCCACACCGACACCAACAGCAGCAGGATCCACACCGACACCAACAGCAGCAGGATCCACACCGACACCAACAGCAGCAGGGTCCACACCGACACCAACAGCAGCAGGATCCACAACAAAACCAACAGCAGCAGGGTCCACACTGATACCAACACCAGCAGGATCCACATCGACACCAATAGCAGCAGGATCCACACCGACACCAATAGCAGCAGGATCCACACCGACACCAATAGCAGCAGGATCCACACCGACATCAACAGCAGCAGGATCCACACCAATATCAACAGCAGCAGGGTCCACACCGACACCAATAGCAGCAGGGTCCACACTGATATCAACACCAGCAGGGTCCGCACTGACACCAATGGGAGCAGGATCCACACTGACACCAACAGCAGCAGGATCCACACCGACACCAACACCAGCAGGATCCACACCGACACCAACAGCAGCAGGATCCACACCGACACCAATAGCAGCAGGATCCACACCGACACCAACAGCAGCAGGATTCACACCGACAGCAATACCAGCAGGATCCACACCAAAACCAACAGCAGCAGGATTCACACCGACACCAATAGCAGCAGGGTCCACACTGATAGCAACACCAGCAGGGTCCACACCGACACCAACAGCAGCAGGATCCACACCGACACCAATAGCAGCAGGATCCACACCGACACCAATAGCAGCAGGATCCACACCGACACCAATACCAGCAGGATCCACACCGACACCAACAGCAGCAAGATCCACATTGACACCAACATCAGCAGGATCCACACCGACACCAACATCAGCAGGATCCACACCGACACCAACATCAGCAGGATCCACACCGACACCAACATCAGCAGGATCCACACCGACACCAACAGCAGCAAGATCCACACCGACACCAACAGCAGCAAGATCCACATTGACACCAACAGCAGCAGGGTCCACACCAACAGCAGCAGGATCCACACCGACACCAACAGCAGCAAGGTGCACATTGACACCAATAGCAGCAGGATCCACACTAACACCAACAGCAGCAGGATCCACACCGACACCAACAGCAGCAGGATTCACACCGACACCAACAGCAGCAGGGTCCACACCAACAGCAGCAGGATCCACATTGACACCAATAGCAGCAGGATCCACACCGACACCAACAGCAGCAGGATCCACACCGACACCAACAGCAGCAGGATTCACACCGACACCAATACCAGCAGGATCCACACCGACACCAACAGCAGCAAGATCCACATTGACACCAACATCAGCTGGATCCACACCGACACCAACATCAGCAGGATCCACACCGACACCAACATCAGCAGGATCCACACCGACACCAACAGCAGCAGGATCCACACCGACACCAACAGCAGCAGGATCCACACCGACACCAACAGCAGCAGGATTCACACCGACACCAATACCAGCAGGATCCACACCGACACCAACAGCAGCAAGATCCACATTGACACCAACAGCAGCAGGGTCCACACCAACAGCAGCAGGATCCACACCGACACCAACAGCAGCAAGATCCACATTGACACCAACATCAGCAGGATCCACACCGACACCAACATCAGCAGGATCCACACCGACACCAACATCAGCAGGATCCACACCGACACCAGCATCAGCAGGATCCACACCGACACCAACATCAGCAGGATCCACACCGACACCAACATCAGCAGGATCCACACCGACACCAACATCAGCAGGATCCACACCGACACCAACATCAGCAGGATCCACACTGACACCAACAGCAGCAGGATCCACACCGACACCAACAGCAGCAGGATCCACACCGACACCAATAGCAGCAGGATCCACACCGACACCAACAGCAGCAGGATCCACACCGACACCAACAGCAGCAGGATCCACACCGACACCAACAGCAGCAAGATCCACATTGACACCAACAGCAGCAGGGTCCACACCAACAGCAGCAGGGTCCACACCAACAGCAGCAGGATCCACACCGACACCAATAGCAGCAAGATCCACACTGACACCAACAGCAGCAAGATCCACATTGACACCAACAGCAGCAGGGTCCACACCAACAGCAGCAGGATCCACACCGACACTAACAGCAGCAAGATCCACATTGACACCAATAGCAGCAGGGTCCACACCAACAGCAGCAGGAGCCACATTGACACCAATAGCAGCAGGGTCCACACCGACACCAACAGCAGCAGGATCCACACCAAAACCAACAGCAGCAGGATTCACACCGACACCAATAGCAGCAGGGTCCACACTGATACCAACACCAGCAGGGTCCACACTGACACCAACAGCAGCAGGATCCACACTGACACCAACAGCAGCAGGGTCCATACCGACACCAACAGCAGCAGGATCCACACCGACACCAACACCAGCAGGATCCAGACCGACACCAACACCAGCAGGATTCACACCGACACCAATATCAGCAGGATCCACACCGACACCAACAGCAGCAAGATCCACGTTGACACCAACAGCAGCAGGGTCCACACCAACAGCAGCAGGATCCACACCAACACCAACAGCAGTAGGATCCACACCGACACCAGTAGCAGCAGGATCCACACCGACACCAACAGCAGCAGGATCCGCACCAAAACCAACAGCAGCAGGATCCACACCGACACCAATAGCAGCAGGGTCCACACTGATACCAACAGCAGCAGGGTCCACACAGACACCAATGGCAGCAGGGTCCACACTGACACCAATGGCAGCAGGGTCCACACTGACACCAATGGCAGCAGGATCCACACTGACACCAACAGCAGCAGGGTCCACACTGACACCAATGGCAGCAGGGTCCACACTGACACCAACGGCAGCAGGGTCCACACTGACACCAACGGCAGCAGGATCCACACCGACACCAACGGCAGCAGGATCCACACCGACACCAACGGCAGCAGGATCCACACCAATATCAACAGCAGCAGGATCCACACCGACACCAATAGCAGCAGGATCCACACCGACACCAATAGCAGCAGGATCCACACCGACATCAACAGCAGCAGGATCCACACCAATATCAACAGCAGCAGGGTCCACACCGACACCAATAGCAGCAGGATCCACACTGACACCAACAACAGCAGCTTCCACACCGACACCAACAGCAGCAGGATCCACACCGACACCAACAGCAGCAGGATCCACACCGACACCAACAGCAGCAGGGTCCACACCGACACCAACAGCAGCAGGATCCACAAAAAAACCAACAGCAGCAGGGTCCACACTGATACCAACACCAGCAGGATCCACATCGACACCAATAGCAGCAGGATCCACACCGACACCAATAGCAGCAGGATCCACACCGACACCAATAGCAGCAGGATCCACACCGACATCAACAGCAGCAGGATCCACACCAATATCAACAGCAGCAGGGTCCACACCGACACCAATAGCAGCAGGGTCCACACTGATATCAACACCAGCAGGGTCCGCACTGACACCAATGGGAGCAGGATCCACACCGACACCAATAGCAGCAGGATCCACACCGACACCAACAGCAGCAGGATTCACACCGACAGCAATACCAGCAGGATCCACACCAAAACCAACACCAGCAGGATTCACACCGACACCAATAGCAGCAGGGTCCACACTGATAGCAACACCAGCAGGGTCCACACCGACACCAACAGCAGCAGGATCCACACCGACACCAATAGCAGCAGGATCCACACCGACACCAACAGCAGCAAGAATCACATTGACACCAACATCAGCAGGATCCACACCGACACCAACATCAGCAGGATCCACACCGACACCAACATCAGCAGGATCCACACCGACACCAACATCAGCAGGATCCACACCGACACCAACAGCAGCAAGATCCACACCGACACCAACAGCAGCAAGATCCACACCGACACCAACAGCAGCAAGATCCACATTGACACCAACAGCAGCAGGGTCCACACCAACAGCAGCAGGATCCACACCGACACCAACAGCAGCAAGGTCCACATTGACACCAATAGCAGCAGGATCCACACCGACACCAACAGCAGCAGGATCCACACCGACACCAACAGCAGCAGGATCCACACCGACACCAACAGCAGCAGGATCCACACCGACAACAACAGCAGCAGGATCCACACTAACACCAACAGCAGCAGGATCCACACCGACACCAACAGCAGCAGGGTCCACACCAACAGCAGCAGGATCCACATTGACACCAATAGCAGCAGGATCCACACCGACACCAACAGCAGCAGGATCCACACCGACACCAACAGCAGCAGGATTCACACCGACACCAATACCAGCAGGATCCACACCGACACCAACAGCAGCAAGATCCACATTGACACCAACATCAGCTGGATCCACACCGACACCAACATCAGCAGGATCCACACCGACACCAACATCAGCAGGATCCACACCGACACCAACAGCAGCAGGATCCACACCGACACCAACAGCAGCAGGATCCACACCGACACCAACAGCAGCAGGATCCACACCGACACCAATACCAGCAGGATCCACACCGACACCAACAGCAGCAAGATCCACATTGACACCAACAGCAGCAGGATCCACACCGACACCAACAGCAGCAGGATCCACACCGACACCAACAGCAGCAGGATCCACACCGACACCAACAGCAGCAGGATCCACACTAACACCAACAGCAGCAGGGTCCACATTGACACCAATAGCAGCAGGATCCACACCGACACCAACAGCAGCAGGATCCACACTAACACCAACAGCAGCAGGGTCCACATTGACACCAATAGCAGCAGGATCCACACTAACACCAACAGCAGCAGGATCCACACCGACACCAACAGCAGCAGGATTCACACCGACACCAACAGCAGCAGGATCCACACCGACACCAACAGCAGCAGGGTCCACACCAACAGCAGCAGGATCCACATTGACACCAATAGCAGCAGGATCCACACCGACACCAACAGCAGCAGGATCCACACCGACACCAACAGCAGCAGGATCCACACCGACACCAACAGCAGCAGGATCCACACCGACACCAACAGCAGCAGGATCCACACCGACACCAACAGCAGCAGGATTCACACCGGCACCAATACCAGCAGGATCCACACCGACACCAACAGCAGCAGGATCCACACCGACACCAATAGCAGCAGGATCCACACCGACATCAACAACAGCAGCTTCCACACCGACACCAACAGCAGCAGGATCCACACCGACACCAACAGCAGCAGGATCCACACCGACACCAACAGCAGCAGGGTCCACACCGACACCAACAGCAGCAGGATCCACAACAAAACCAACAGCAGCAGGATTCACACCGACACCAATAGCAGCAGGGTCCACACTGATACCAATGGCAGCAGGATCCACACCGACACCAATAGCAGCAGGATCCACACCGACACCAATAGCAGCAGGATCCACACCGACACCAATAGCAGCAGGATCCACACCGACACCAATAGCAGCAGGATCCACACCGACATCAACAGCAGCAGGATCCACACCAATATCAACAGCAGCAGGATCCACACCGACACCAATAGCAGCAGGGTCCACACTGATATCAACACCAGCAGGGTCCGCACTGACACCAATGGGAGCAGGATCCACACTGACACCAACAGCAGCAGGATCCACACCGACACCAACACCAGCAGGATCCACACCGACACCAACAGCAGCAGGATCCACACCGACACCAACACCAGCAGGATCCACACCGACACCAACAGCAGCAGGATTCACACCTACAGCAATACCAGCAGGATCCACACCGACACCAACAGCAGCAAGATCCACATTGACACCACTAGCAGCAGGATCCACACCGACTCCAACAGCAGCAGGATCCACACCGACTCCAACAGCAGCAGGATCCACACCGACACCAACAGCAGCAGGATCCACACCGACACCAACAGCAGCAGGATCCACACCAAAACCAACAGCAGCAGGATTCACACCGATACCAATAGCAGCAGGGTCCACACTGATAGCAACACCAGCAGGGTCCACACAGACCCCAACACCAGCAGGATCCACACCGACACCAACAGCAGCAGGATCCACACCGACACCAACAGCAGCAGGATCCACACCGACACCAACAGCAGCAGGATTCACACCGACACCAATACCAGCAGGATCCACACCGACACCAACAGCAGCAAGATCCACATTGACACCAACATCAGCAGGATCCACACCGACACCAACAGCAGCAAGATCCACATTGACACCAACATCAGCAGGATCCACACCGACACCAAAATCAGCAGGATCCACACCGACACCAACATCAGCAGGATCCACAACAAAACCAACAGCAGCAGGGTCCACACTGATACCAACACCAGCAGGGTCCACACTGACACCAATGGCAGCAGGATCCACACCGACACCAATAGCAGCAGGATCCACACCGACACCAATAGCAGCAGGATCCACACCGACACCAATAGCAGCAGGATCCACACCGACATCAACAGCAGCAGGATCCACACCAATATCAACAGCAGCAGGGTCCACACCGACACCAATAGCAGCAGGATCCACACTGACACCAACAACAGCAGCTTCCACACCGACACCAACAGCAGCAGGATCCACACCGACACCAACAGCAGCAGGATCCACACCGACACCAACAGCAGCAGGGTCCACACCGACACCAACAGCAGCAGGATCCACATCGACACCAATAGCAGCAGGATCCACACCGACACCAATAGCAGCAGGATCCACACCGACACCAATAGCAGCAGGATCCACACCGACATCAACAGCAGCAGGATCCACACCAATATCAACAGCAGCAGGGTCCACACCGACACCAATAGCAGCAGGGTCCACACTGATATCAACACCAGCAGGGTCCGCACTGACACCAATGGGAGCAGGATCCACACTGACACCAACAGCAGCAGGATCCACACCGACACCAACACCAGCAGGATCCACACCGACACCAACAGCAGCAGGATCCACACCGACACCAATAGCAGCAGGATCCACACCGACACCAACAGCAGCAGGATTCACACCGACAGCAACAGCAGCAGGATCCACACCAAAACCAACAGCAGCAGGATTCACACCGACACCAATAGCAGCAGGGTCCACACTGATAGCAACACCAGCAGGGTCCACACCGACACCAACAGCAGCAGGATCCACACCGACACCAATAGCAGCAGGATCCACACCGACACCAATAGCAGCAGGATCCACACCGACACCAATACCAGCAGGATCCACACCGACACCAACAGCAGCAAGATCCACATTGACACCAACATCAGCAGGATCCACACCGACACCAACATCAGCAGGATCCACACCGACACCAACATCAGCAGGATCCACACCGACACCAACATCAGCAGGATCCACACCGACACCAACAGCAGCAAGATCCACACCGACACCAACAGCAGCAAGATCCACATTGACACCAACAGCAGCAGGGTCCACACCAACAGCAGCAGGATCCACACCGACACCAACAGCAGCAAGGTCCACATTGACACCAATAGCAGCAGGATCCACACCGACACCAACAGCAGCAGGATCCACACCGACACCAACAGCAGCAGGATCCACACCGACACCAACAGCAGCAGGATCCACACCGACACCAACAGCAGCAGGATCCACACTAACACCAACAGCAGCAGGATCCACACCGACACCAACAGCAGCAGGATTCACACCGACACCAACAGCAGCAGGGTCCACACCAACAGCAGCAGGATCCACATTGACACCAATAGCAGCAGGATCCACACCGACACCAACAGCAGCAGGATCCACACCGACACCAACAGCAGCAGGATTCACACCGACACCAATACCAGCAGGATCCACACCGACACCAACAGCAGCAAGATCCACATTGACACCAACATCAGCTGGATCCACACCGACACCAACATCAGCAGGATCCACACCGACACCAACATCAGCAGGATCCACACCGACACCAACAGCAGCAGGATCCACACCGACACCAACAGCAGCAGGATCCACACCGACACCAACAGCAGCAGGATTCACACCGACACCAATACCAGCAGGATCCACACCGACACCAACAGCAGCAAGATCCACATTGACACCAACAGCAGCAGGGTCCACACCAACAGCAGCAGGATCCACACCGACACCAACAGCAGCAAGATCCACATTGACACCAATAGCAGCAGGATCCACACCGACACCAACAGCAGCAGGATCCACACCGACACCAACAGCAGCAGGATCCACACCGACACCAACAGCAGCAGGATCCACACTAACACCAACAGCAGCAGGATCCACACTAACACCAACAGCAGCAGGATCCACACCGACACCAACAGCAGCAGGATTCACACCGACACCAACAGCAGCAGGATCCACACCGACACCAACAGCAGCAGGGTCCACACCAACAGCAGCAGGATCCACATTGACACCAATAGCAGCAGGATCCACACCGACACCAACAGCAGCAGGATCCACACCGACACCAACAGCAGCAGGATCCACACCGACACCAACAGCAGCAGGATCCACACCGACACCAACAGCAGCAGGATCCACACCGACACCAACAGCAGCAGGATTCACACCGGCACCAATACCAGCAGGATCCACACCGACACCAACAGCAGCAGGATCCACACCGACACCAATAGCAGCAGGATCCACACCGACATCAACAACAGCAGCTTCCACACCGACACCAACAGCAGCAGGATCCACACCGACACCAACAGCAGCAGGGTCCACAACAAAACCAACAGCAGCAGGATTCACACCGACACCAATAGCAGCAGGGTCCACACTGATACCAATGGCAGCAGGATCCACACCGACACCAATAGCAGCAGGATCCACACCGACACCAATAGCAGCAGGATCCACACCGACACCAATAGCAGCAGGATCCACACCGACACCAATAGCAGCAGGATCCACACCGACATCAACAGCAGCAGGATCCACACCAATATCAACAGCAGCAGGATCCACACCGACACCAATAGCAGCAGGGTCCACACTGATATCAACACCAGCAGGGTCCGCACTGACACCAATGGGAGCAGGATCCACACTGACACCAACAGCAGCAGGATCCACACCGACACCAACACCAGCAGAATCCACACCGACACCAACAGCAGCAGGATCCACACCGACACCAACACCAGCAGGATCCACACCGACACCAACAGCAGCAGGATTCACACCTACAGCAATACCAGCAGGATCCACACCGACACCAACAGCAGCAAGATCCACATTGACACCACTAGCAGCAGGATCCACACCGACTCCAACAGCAGCAGGATCCACACCGACTCCAACAGCAGCAGGATCCACACCGACACCAACAGCAGCAGGATCCACACCGACACCAACAGCAGCAGGATCCACACCAAAACCAACAGCAGCAGGATTCACACCGATACCAATAGCAGCAGGGTCCACACTGATAGCAACACCAGCAGGGTCCACACAGACCCCAACACCAGCAGGATCCACACCGACACCAACAGCAGCAGGATCCACACCGACACCAACAGCAGCAGGATCCACACCGACACCAACAGCAGCAGGATTCACACCGACACCAATACCAGCAGGATCCACACCGACACCAACAGCAGCAAGATCCACATTGACACCAACATCAGCAGGATCCACACCGACACCAACAGCAGCAAGATCCACATTGACACCAACATCAGCAGGATCCACACCGACACCAAAATCAGCAGGATCCACACCGACACCAACATCAGCAGGATCCACACCGACACCAACATCAGCAGGATCCACACCAACACCAACATCAGCAGGATCCACACCGACACCAACATCAGCAGGATCCACACCGACACCAACATCAGCAGGATCCACACCGACACCAACATCAGCAGGATCCACACCGACACCAACATCAGCAGGATCCACACCGACACCAACATCAGCAGGATCCACACCGACACCAACAGCAGCAAGATCCACATTGACACCAACATCAGCAGGATCCACACCGACACCAACATCAGCAGGATCCACACCGACACCAACATCAGCAGGATCCACACCGACACCAACATCAGCAGGATCCACACCGACACCAACATCAGCAAGATCCACATTGACACCAACAGCAGCAGGGTCCACACCAACACCAACAGCAGCAAGATCCACATTGACACCAACAGCAGCAGGGTCCACACCAACAGCAGCAGGATCCACACCGACACCAACAGCAGCAGGGTCCACACTGATAGCAACACCAGCAGGGTCCACACAGACCCCAACACCAGCAGGATCCACACCGACACCAACAGCAGCAGGATCCACACCGACACCAATAGCAGCAGGATCCACACCGACACCAACAGCAGCAGGATTCACACCGACACCAATACCAGCAGGATCCACACCGACACCAACAGCAGCAAGATCCACATTGACACCAACATCAGCAGGATCCACACCGACACCAACAGCAGCAAGATCCACATTGACACCAACATCAGCAGGATCCACACCGACACCAAAATCAGCAGGATCCACACCGACACCAACATCAGCAGGATCCACACCGACACCAACATCAGCAGGATCCACACCGACACCAACATCAGCAGGATCCACACCGACACCAACAGCATGATCCACACCGACACCAACATCAGCAGGATCCACACCGACACCAACATCAGCAGCATCCACACCGACACCAACATCAGCAGGATCCACACCGACACCAACATCAGCAGGATCCACACCGACACCAACATCAGCAGGATCCACACCGACACCAACAGCAGCAAGATCCACATTGACACCAACAGCAGCAGGGTCCACACCAACAGCAGCAGGATCCACATTGACACCAATAGCAGCAGGATCCACACCGACACCAACAGCAGCAGGATCCACACCGACACCAACAGCAGCAGGATCCACACCGACACCAACAGCAGCAGGATCCACACCGACACCAACAGCAGCAGGATTCACACCGGCACCAATACCAGCAGGATCCACACCGACACCAACAGCAGCAAGATCCACATTGACACCAACAGCAGCAGGATCCACACCGACACCAACACCATCCACACCGACACCTACATCAGCAGGATCCACACCGACACCAATAGCAGCAGGATCCACACTGACACCAACAGCAGCAGGGTCCACACCGACACCAATAGCAGCAGGATCCACACCGACACCAACAACAGCAGCTTCCACACCGACACCAACAGCAGCAGGATCCACACCGACACCAACAGCAGCAGGATCCACACCGACACCAACAGCAGCAGGGTCCACACCGACACCAACAGCAGCAGGATCCACAACAAAACCAACAGCAGCAGGATTCACACCGACACCAATAGCAGCAGGGTCCACACTGATACCAATGGCAGCAGGATCCACACCGACACCAATAGCAGCAGGATCCACACCGACACCAATAGCAGCAGGATCCACACCGACACCAATAGCAGCAGGATCCACACCGACACCAATAGCAGCAGGATCCACACCGACACCAATAGCAGCAGGATCCACACCGACACCAATAGCAGCAGGATCCACACCGACACCAATAGCAGCAGGATCCACAACAAAACCAACAGCAGCAGGATTCACACCGACACCAATAGCAGCAGGGTCCACACTGATACCAATGGCAGCAGGATCCACACCGACACCAATAGCAGCAGGATCCACACCGACACCAATAGCAGCAGGATCCACACCGACACCAATAGCAGCAGGATCCACACCGACACCAATAGCAGCAGGATCCACACCGACATCAACAGCAGCAGGATCCACACCAATATCAACAGCAGCAGGGTCCACACCGACACCAATAGCAGCAGGGTCCACACTGATATCAACACCAGCAGGGTCCGCACTGACACCAATGGGAGCAGGATCCACACTGACACCAACAGCAGCAGGATCCACACCGACACCAACACCAGCAGGATCCACACCGACACCAACACCAGCAGGATCCACACCGACACCAACAGCAGCAGGATCCACACCGACACCAACAGCAGCAGGATTCACACCTACAGCAATACCAGCAGGATCCACACCGACACCAACAGCAGCAAGATCCACATTGACACCACTAGCAGCAGGATCCACACCGACTCCAACAGCAGCAGGATCCACACCGACTCCAACAGCAGCAGGATCCACACCGACACCAACAGCAGCAGGATCCACACCGACACCAACAGCAGCAGGATCCACACCAAAACCAACAGCAGCAGGATTCACACCGATACCAATAGCAGCAGGGTCCACACTGATAGCAACACCAGCAGGGTCCACACAGACCCCAACACCAGCAGGATCCACACCGACACCAACAGCAGCAGGATCCACACCGACACCAATAGCAGCAGGATCCACACCGACACCAACAGCAGCAGGATTCACACCGACACCAATACCAGCAGGATCCACACCGACACCAACAGCAGCAAGATCCACATTGACACCAACATCAGCAGGATCCACACCGACACCAACAGCAGCAAGATCCACATTGACACCAACATCAGCAGGATCCACACCGACACCAAAATCAGCAGGATCCACACCGACACCAACATCAGCAGGATCCACACCGACACCAACATCAGCAGGATCCACACCGACACCAACATCAGCAGGATCCACACCGACACCAACAACAGCATGATCCACACCGACACCAACATCAGCAGGATCCACACCGACACCAGCATCAGCAGGATCCACACCGACACCAACATCAGCAGGATCCACACCGACACCAACATCAGCAGCATCCACACCGACACCAACATCAGCAGGATCCACACCGACACCAACATCAGCAGGATCCACACCGACACCAACATCAGCAGGATCCACACCGACACCAACAGCAGCAAGATCCACATTGACACCAACATCAGCAGGATCCACACCGACACCAACATCAGCAGGATCCACACCGACACCAACATCAGCAGGATCCACACCGACACCAACAGCAGCAGGATCCACACCGACACCAACATCAGCAGGATCCACACCGACACCAACAGCAGCAAGATCCACATTGACACCAACAGCAGCAGGGTCCACACCAACAGCAGCAGGATCCACACCGACACCAACAGCAGCAGGGTCCACACTGATAGCAACACCAGCAGGGTCCACACAGACCCCAACACCAGCAGGATCCACACCGACACCAACAGCAGCAGGATCCACACCGACACCAATAGCAGCAGGATCCACACCGACACCAACAGCAGCAGGATTCACACCGACACCAATAGCAGCAGGATCCACACCGACACCAACAGCAGCAAGATCCACATTGACACCAACATCAGCAGGATCCACACCGACACCAACAGCAGCAAGATCCACATTGACACCAACATCAGCAGGATCCACACCGACACCAACAGCAGCAGGATCCACACCGACACCAACAGCAGCAGGATCCACACTGACACCAACATCAGCAGGATCCACACCGACACCAAAATCAGCAGGATCCACACCGACACCAACATCAGCAGGATCCACACCGACACCAACATCAGCAGGATCCACACCGACACCAACATCAGCAGGATCCACACCGACACCAACAGCATGATCCACACCGACACCAACATCAGCAGGATCCACACCGACACCAACATCAGCAGCATCCACACCGACACCAACATCAGCAGGATCCACACCGACACCAACATCAGCAGGATCCACACCGACACCAACATCAGCAGGATCCACACCGACACCAACAGCAGCAAGATCCACATTGACACCAACAGCAGCAGGGTCCACACCAACAGCAGCAGGATCCACACCGACACCAACAGCAGCAATATCCACATTGACACCAATAGCAGCAGGGTCCACACCAACAGCAGCAGGATCCACATTGACACCATTAGCAGCAGGATCCACACCGACACGAACAGCAGCAGGATCCACACCGACACCAACAGCAGCAGGATTCACACCAAAACCAACAGCAGCAGGATCCACACTGACACCAACAGCAGCAGGATCCACACTGACACCAACAGCAGCAGGATCCACAATGACACCAACAGCAGCAGGATCCACACCGACACCAACAGCAGCAGGATCCACACCGACACCAACACCAGCAGGATCCAGACCGACACCAATTGCAGCAGGATCCACATCGACACCAACAGCAGCAGGATCCACACCGACACCAACACCAGCAGGATCCACACCGACACCAACAGCAGCAGGGTCCACACCGACACCAACAGCAGCAGGATCCACACCGACTCCAACACCAGCAGGATCCACACCGACACCAACAGCAGCAGGATCCACACCGACACCAATAGCAGCAGGATTCACACCGACACCAATACCAGCAGGATCCACACCGACACCAACAGCAGCAAGATCCACGTTGACACCAACAGCAGCAGGGTCCACACCAACAGCAGCAGGGTCCACACCAACACCAACAGCAGTAGGATCCACACCGACACCAATAGCAGCAGGATCCACACCGACACCAACAGCAGCAGGATCCGCACCAAAACCAACAGCAGCAGGATCCACACCGACACCAATAGCAGCAGGGTCCACACTGATACCAACAGCAGCAGGGTCCACACTGACACCAACATCAGCAGGGTCCACACTGACACCAACAGCAGCAGGATCCACACCGACACCAATAGCAGCAGGATCCACACCGACACCAACATCAGCAGCATCCACACCGACACCTACATCAGCAGGATCCACACCGACACCAACAGCAGCAGGATCCACACCAATATCAACAGCAGCAGGATCCACACCGACACCAACAGCAGCAGGGTCCACACTGACACCAATGGCAGCAGGATCCACACCGACACCAATAGCAGCAGCATCCACACCGACACGAACATCAGCAGCATCCTCACCGACACCATAAGCAGCAGGATCCACACCGACACCAATAGCAGTAGGAGCCACACCGACACCAACACCAGCAGGGTCCGCACTGACACCAATGGCAGCAGGATCCACACTGACACCAACAGCAGCAGGAGCCACACCGACACCAACACCAGCAGGATCCACACCGACACCAACAGCAGCAGGATCCACACCGACACCAACAGCAGCAGGATCCACACCGACACCAACAGCAGCAGGATTCACACCGACACCAATACCAGCAGGATCCACACTGACACCAACACCAGCAGGATCCACATTGACACCACTAGCAGCAGGATCCACACCGACTCCAACAGCAGCAGGATACACACCGACACCAACAGCAGCAGGATCCACACCAAAACCAACAGCAGCAGGATTCACACCGACACCAATAGCAGCAGGGTCCACACTGATAGCAACACCAGCAGGGTCCACACTGACCCCAACACCAGCAGGATCCACACCGACACCAATAGCAGCAGGATCCACACCGACACCAATAGCAGCAGGATCCACACCGACACCAACAGCAGCAGGATCCACACCGACGCCAACAGCAGCAAGATCCACATTGACACCAATAGCAGCAGGATCCACACCAACACCAATAGCAGCAGGATCCACACCGACACCAACATCAGCAGGATCCACACCGACACCAACATCAGCAGGATCCACACCGACACCAACACCAGCAGGATCCACACCGACACCAATAGCAGCAGGATCCACACCGACACCAATAGCAGCAGGATCCACACCAATATCAACAGCAGCAGGATCCACACCGACACCAATAGCAGCAGGGTCCACACTGACACCAACAACAGCAGCTTCCACACCGACACCAACAGCAGCAGGATCCACACCGACACCAACAGCAGCAGGATCCACACCGACACCAACAGCAGCAGGATCCAGACCGACACCAACACCAGCAGGATCCAGACCGACACCAACACCAGCAGGATCCACACCGACACCAATAGCAGCAGGATTCACACCGACACCAATACCAGCAGGATCCACACCGACACCAATACCAGCAGGATCCACACCGACACCAACAGCAGCAAGATCCACATTGACACCAACAGCAGCAGGGTCCACACCAACAGCAGCAGGATCCACACCAACACCAACAGCAGTAGGATCCACACCGACACCAATAGCAGCAGGATCCACACCGACACCAACAGCAGCAGGATCCGTACCAAAACCAACAGCAGCAGGATCCACACCGACACCAATGGCAGCAGGGTCCACACTGACACCAACGGCAGCAGGGTCCACACTGACACCAACGGCAGCAGGGTCCACACTGACACCAATGGCAGCAGGGACCACACTGACACCAATGGCAGCAGGGTCCACACTGACACCAACAGCAGCAGGGTCCACACTGACACCAACGGCAGCAGGGTCCACACTGACACCAACGGCAGCAGGATCCACACCGACACCAACGGCAGCAGGATCCACACCGACACCAATGGCAGCAGGATCCACACCGACACCAACATCAGCAGCATCCACACCGACACCTACATCAGCAGGATCCACACCGACACCAATAGCAGCAGGATCCACACCGACACCAACTGCAGCAGGATCCACACCGACACCAATAGCAGCAGGGTCCACATTGACACCAACAACAGCAGCTTCCACACCGACACCAACAGCAGCAGGATCCACACCGACACCAACAGCAGCAGGATCCACACCGACACCAACAGCAGCAGGATCCACACCGACACCAACAGCAGCAGGAACCACACCGACACCAAAAGCAGCAGGGTCCACACCAACAGCAGCAGGATCCACACCAAAACCAACAGCAGCAGGATTCACACCGACACCAATAGCAGCAGGGTCCACACTGATACCAACACCAGCAGGGTCCACACTGACACCAATGGCAGCAGGATCCACACCGACTCCAACAGCAGCAGGATCCACACCGACACCAACAGCAGCAGGATCCACACCGACACCAACAGCAGCAGGATCCACACCAAAACCAACAGCAGCAGGGTCCACACTGATACCAACACCAGCAGGATCCACACCGACACCAATAGCAGCAGGATTCACACCGACACCAATACCAGCAGGATCCACACCGACACCAACAGCAGCAAGATCCACATTGACACCAACAGCAGCAGGATCCACACCGACACCAACAGCAGCAGGATCCACACCGACACCAACAGCAGCAGGATCCACACCAAAACCAACAGCAGCAGGATTCACACCGACACCAATAGCAGCAGGGTCCACACTGACACCAACAACAGCAGCTTCCACACCGACACCAACAGCAGCAGGATCCACACCGACACCAACAGCAGCAGGGTCCACACCAACAGCAGCAGGATCCACACCAAAACCAACAGCAGCAGGATTCACACCGACACCAATAGCAGCAGGGTCCACACTGATACCAACAGCAGCAGGGTCCACACTGATACCAACAGCAGCAGGGTCCACACTGACACCAATGGCAGCAGGATCCACACTGACACCAACAGCAGCAGGATCCACACCGACACCAACACCAGCAGGATCCACAGCGACACCAACAGCAGCAGGATCCACACCGACACCAATAGCAGCAGGATCCACACCGACACCAACCGCAGCAGGATTCACACCGACACCAATACCAGCAGGATCCACACCGACACCAATACCAGCAGGATCCACACCGACACCAACAGCAGCAAGATCCACATTGACACCAATAGCAGCAGGATCCACACCGACACCAACAGCAGCAGGATCCACACCGACACCAACAGCAGCAGGATCCACACCAAAACCAACAGCGGCAGGGTCCACACCAAAACCAACAGCGGCAGGGTCCACAATGATACCAACACCAGCAGGGTCCACACTGACACCAACAGCAGCAGGATCCACACCGACACCAACAGCAGCAGGATCCACACCGACACCAACAGCAGCAGGATCCACACCGACACCAACAGCAGCAGGATCCACACCGACACCAACAGCAGCAGGATCCACACCGACACCAACAGCAGCAGGATCCACACCGACACCAATAGCAGCAGGATTCACACCGACACCAATACCAGCAGGATCCACACTGACACCAACAGCAGCAAGATCCACATTGACACCAACAGCAGCAGGATCCACAGCAGCAGGATCCACACCGACACCAATAGCAGCAGGATCCACACCGACACCAACATCAGCAGCATCCACACCGACACCAACATCAGCAGGATCCACACCGACACCAACAACAGCATGATCCACACCGACACCAACATCAGCAGGATCCACACCGACACCAACATCAGCAGGATCCACACCGACACCAACATCAGCAGGATCCACACCGACACCATCATCAGCAGGATCCACACCGACACCAACGTCAGCAGGATCCACACCGACACCAACAGCAGCAGGATCCACACCGACACCAACAGCAGCAGGATTCACACCGACACCAATACCAGCAGGATCCACACCGACACCAACAGCAGCAAGATCCACATTGACACCAATAGCAGCAGGATCCACACCGACACCAACAGCAGCAGGATCCACACCGACACCAACAGCAGCAGGATCCACACCAAAACCAACAGCAGCAGGGTCCACACCGACACCAACAGCAGCAGGGTCCACAATGATACCAACACCAGCAGGGTCCACACTGACACCAACAGCAGCAGGATCCACACCGACACCAACAGCAGCAGGATCCACACCGACACCAACAGCAGCAGGATCCACACCGACACCAACAGCAGCAGGATCCACACCGACACCAACAGCAGCAGGATCCACACCGACACCAACAGCAGCAGGATCCACACCGACACCAATAGCAGCAGGATTCACACCGACACCAATAGCAGCAGGATCCACACCGACACCAACAGCAGCAGGATTCACACCGACACCAATAGCAGCAGGATCCACACCGACACCAACAGCAGCAGGATCCACACTGACACCAACAGCAGCAAGATCCACATTGACACCAATGGCAGCAGGATCCACAGCAGCAGGATCCACACCGACACCAATAGCAGCAGGATCCACACCGACACCAACATCAGCAGCATCCACACCGACACCTACATCAGCAGGATCCACACCGACACCAACATCAGCAGCATCCACACCGACACCAACATCAGCAGCATCCACACCGACACCAACACCAGCAGGATCCACACCGACACCAACATCAGCAGCATCCACACCGACACCAACATCAGCAGCATCCACACCGACACCAACATCAGCAGCATCCACACCGACACCAACATCAGCTGGATCCACACCGACACCAACGGCAGCAGGGTCCACACCGACACCGACAGCAGCAGGATCCAGACCGACACCGACAGCAGCAGGATCCACAACGACACCAACAGCAGCAGGAGCCACACCGACACCAACACCAGCAGGATCCACACCGACACCAATTGCAGCAGGGTCCACACCGACACCAACGGCAGCAGGGTCCACACCGACACCGACAGCAGCAGGATCCACACCGACACCAACAGCAGCAGGATCCACACCGACACCAACATCAGCAGCATCCACACCGACACCAACATCAGCAGGATCCACACCGACACCAACAACAGCATGATCCACACCGACACCAACATCAGCAGCATCCACACCGACACCAACAGCAGCAGGATCCACACCGACACCAACATCAGCAGCATCCACACCGACACCAACATCAGCAGCATCCACACCGACACCAACATCAGCAGGATCCACACCGACACCAACATCAGCAGGATCCACACCGACACCAACATCAGCAGGATCCACACCGACACCATCATCAGCAGGATCCACACCGACACCAACGTCAGCAGGATCCACACCGACACCAACACCAGCAGGAGCCACACCGACACCAACACCAGCAGGATCCACACCAACACCAATTGCAGCAGGGTCCACACCGACACCAACGGCAGCAGGGTCCACACCGACACCGACAGCAGCAGGATCCAGACCGACACCGACAGCAGCAGGATCCACAACGACACCGACAGCAGCAGGGTCCACACCGACACCGACAGCAGCAGGATCCACACCGACACCGACAGCAGTAGGATCCACACCGACACCGACAGCAGCAGGATCCACACCGACACCGACATCAGCAGGATCCACACCGACACCGACAGCAGCAGGGTCCACACCGACATCAGCAGGATCCACACCGACACCAACATCAGCAGGATCCACACCGACACCAACATCAGCAGGATCCACACCGACACCAACACCAGCAGGATCCACACCGACACCAACACCAGCAGGGTCCACACCGACACCAACACCAGCAGGGTCCACACCGACAAAAACATCAGCAGGATCCACACCGACACCAACAGCAGCAGGATCCACACCGACACCAACAGCAGCAGGATCCACACCGACACCAACAGCAGCAGGGTCCACACCAACAGCAGCAGGATCCACACCGACACCAACAGCAGCAGGATTCACACCGACACCAATAGCAGCAGGGTCCACACTGATACCAACACCAGCAGGATCCACACCGACACCAATTGCTGCAGGATCCACACCGACACCAATAGCAGCAGGGTCCACACCGACACCGACAGCAGCAGGATCCAGACCGACACCAACACCAGCAGTATCCACAACGACACCGACAGCAGCAGGATCCACAACGACACCGACAGCAGCAGGGTCCACACCGACACCGAGAGCAGCTGGATCCACACCGACACCGACAGCAGCAGGATCCACACCGACACCGACAGCAGCAGGATCCACACCGACACCAACACCAGCAGGATCCACACCGACACCAACAGCAACAGGGTCCACACCGACACCAATTGCAGCAGGATCCACACCGACACCAACATCAGCAGGATCCACACCGACACCAACACCAGCAGGATCCACACCGACACCAACACCAGCAGGATCCACACCGACACCAACACCAGCAGGGTCCACACCGACACCAACATCAGCAGGATCCACACCGACAAAAACATCAGCAGGATCCACACCGACACCAACATCAGCAGGATCCACACCGACACCAACAGCAGCAGGATCCACACCGACACCAATAGCAGCAGGATCCACACCGACACCAACATCAGCAGGATCCACACCGACACCGACAGCAGCAGGATCCACAACGACACCGACAGCAGCAGGGTCCACACCGACACCGACAGCAGCAGGATCCACACCGACACCGACAGCAGCAGGATCCACACCGACACCGACAGCAGCAGGATCCACACCGACACCGACAGCAGCAGGATCCACACCGACACCGACAGCAGCAGGATCCACACCGACACCGACAGCAGCAGGATCCACACCGACACCAACAGCAGCAGGATCCACACAGACACCGACAGCAGCAGGATCCACACAGACACCGACACCAGCAGGATCCACACCGACACCAACAGCAACAGGGTCCACACCGACACCAATTGCAGCAGGATCCACACCGACACCAACGGCAGCAGGGTCCACAACGACACCGACAGCAGCAGGATCCACACCGACACCGACAGCAGCAGGATCCACACCGACACCGACAGCAGCAGGATCCACACCGACACCGACAGCAGCAGGGTCCACACCGAAGCCGACAGCAGCAGGGTCCAGACCGACACCAACAGCAGCAGGGTCCACACCGACACCGACAGCAGCAGGGTCCACACCGACACCAACAGCAGCAGGGTCCACACCGACACCAACAGCAGCAGGGTCCACACCGACACCAATAGCAGCAGGATCCACACTGACACCAACAGCAGCAGGGTCCACACTGATACCAACAGCAGCAGGGTCCACACTGATACCAACAGCAGCAGGGTCCACACCGACACCAACAGCAGCAGGGTCCACACCGACACCAACAGCAGCAGGGTCCACACCGACACCAACAGCAGCAGGGTCCACACCGACACCAACAGCAGCAGGGTCCACACTGACACCAACAGCAGCAGGGTCCACACCGACACCAACAGCAGCAGGATCCACACTGACACCAATAGTAGCAGGGTCCACACTGACACCAACAGCAGCAGGGTCCACACTGACACCAACAGCAGCAGGGTCCACACCGACACCAACAGCAGCAGGATCCACACCGACACCAACAGCAGCAGGATCCACACTGACACCAATAGCGGCAAGGTCCACATTGACACCAATGGCAGCAGGATCCACACTGACACCAACGGCAGCAGGGTCCACACTGACACCAACAGCAGCAGGGTCCACACTGATACCAACAGCAGCAGGGTCCACACTGACACCAACAGCAGCAGGGTCCACACCGATACCAACAGCAGCAGGATCCACACCGACACCAAGAGCAGCAGGATCCACACCGACACCAACAGCAGCAGGGTCCACACCGACACCAACAGCAGCAGGGTCCACACCGACACCAACAGCAGCAGGGTCCACACCGACACCAACAGCAGCAGGGTCCACACCGACACCAACAGCAGCAGGATCCACACTGACACCAATAGTAGCAGGGTCCACACTGACACCAACAGCTGCAGGGTCCACACTGACACCAACAGCAGCAGGGTCCACACCGACACCAACAGCAGCAGGGTCCACACCGACACCAACAGCAGCAGGGTTCACACCGACACCAACAGCAGCAGGGTCCACACCGACACCAACAGCAGCAGGGTCCACACTGACACCAATAGCAGCAGGGTCCACACTGATACCAACAGCAGCAGGGTCCACACTGACACCAACAGCAGCAGAGTCCACACCGATACCAACAGCAGCAGGGCCCACACCGATACCAACAGCAGCAGGGTCCACACTGACACCAACAGCAGCAGGGTCCACACCGATACCAACAGCAGCAGGGCCCACACTGATATCAACAGCAGCAGGATCCACACCGACACCGACAGCAGCAGGATCCACAACGACACCAACAGCAGCAGGATCCACACCGACACCAACGTCAGCAGGATCCACACCGACACCAACACCAGCAGGAGCCACACCGACACCAACACCAGCAGGATCCACACCGACACCAATTGCAGCAGGGTCCACACCGACACCAACGGCAGCAGGGTCCACACCGACACCAACAGCAGCAGGGTCCACACCGACACCGACAGCAGCAGGATCCACACCGACACCAACAGCAGCAGGATCCACACCGACACCAACATCAGCAGCATCCACACCGACACCAACATCAGCAGGATCCACACCGACACCAACAACAGCATGATCCACACCGACACCAACATCAGCAGCATCCACACCGACACCAACATCAGCAGGATCCACACCGACACCAACATCAGCAGGATCCACACCGACACCAACATCAGCAGGATCCACACCGACACCATCATCAGCAGGATCCACACCGACACCAACGTCAGCAGGATCCACACCGACACCAACACCAGCAGGAGCCACACCGACACCAACACCAGCAGGATCCACACCAACACCAATTGCAGCAGGGTCCACACCGACACCAACGGCAGCAGGGTCCACACCGACACCGACAGCAGCAGGATCCAGACCGACACCGACAGCAGCAGGATCCACAACGACACCAACAGCAGCAGGATCCACACCGACACCAATGGCAGCAGAGTCCACACGGACACCGACAGCAACAGGATCCACAACGACACCGACAGCAGCAGGGTCCACACCGACACCAACGGCAGCAGGGTCCACACCGACACCGATAGCAGCAGGATCCACACCGACACCAACAGCAGCAGGATCCACACCGACACCAACATCAGCAGCATCCACACCGACACCAACATCAGCAGGATCCACACCGACACCAACAACAGCATGATCCACACCGACACCAACATCAGCAGGATCCACACCGACACCAACATCAGCAGCATCCACACCGACACCAACATCAGCAGGATCCACACCGACACCAACATCAGCAGGATCCACACCGACACCATCATCAGCAGGATCCACACCGACACCAACGTCAGCAGGATCCACACCGACACCAACACCAGCAGGAGCCACACCGACACCAACACCAGCAGGATCCACACCAACACCAATTGCAGCAGGGTCCACACCGACACCAACGGCAGCAGGGTCCACACCGACACCGACAGCAGCAGGATCCAGACCGACACCGACAGCAGCAGGATCCACAACGACACCAATGGCAGCAGAGTCCACACGGACACCGACAGCAACAGGATCCACAACGACACCGACAGCAGCAGGATCCACACCGACACCGACAGCAGCAGGATCCACACCGACACCGACAGCAGTAGGATCCACACCGACACCGACAGCAGCAGGATCCACACCGACACCGACATCAGCAGGATCCACACCGACACCGACATCAGCAGGATCCACACCGACACCGACAGCAGCAGGGTCCACACCGACATCAGCAGGATCCACACCGACACCAACATCAGCAGCATCCACACCGACACCAACATCAGCAGGATCCACACCGACACCAACATCAGCAGGATCCACACCGACACCAACACCAGCAGGATCCACACCGACACCAACACCAGCAGGGTCCACACCGACACCAACATCAGCAGGATCCACACCGACACCAACATCAGCAGGATCCACACCGACAAAAACATCAGCAGGATCCACACCGACACCAACAGCAGCAGGATCCACACCGACACCAACAGCAGCAGGATCCACACCGACACCAACAGCAGCAGGGTCCACACCAACAGCAGCAGGATCCACACCAAAACCAACAGCAGCAGGATTCACACCGAAACCAATAGCAGCAGGGTCCACACTGATACCAACACCAGCAGGATCCACACCGACACCAATTGCTGCAGGATCCACACCGACACCAATAGCAGCAGGGTCCACACCGACACCGACAGCAGCAGGATCCAGACCGACACCGACACCAGCAGTATCCACAACGACACCGACAGCAGCAGGGTCCACACCGACACCGAGAGCAGCAGGATCCACACCGACACCGACAGCAGCAGGATCCACACCGACACCGACAGCAGCAGGATCCACAACGACACCAACACCAGCAGGATCCACACCGACACCAACAGCAACAGGGTCCACACCGACACCAATTGCAGCAGGATCCACACCGACACCAACATCAGCAGGATCCACACCGACACCAACACCAGCAGGATCCACACCGACACCAACACCAGCAGGATCCACACCGACACCAACACCAGCAGGGTCCACACCGACACCAACATCAGCAGGATCCACACCGACAAAAACATCAGCAGGATCCACACCGACACCAACATCAGCAGGATCCACACCGACACCAATAGCAGCAGGATCCACAACGACACCGACAGCAGCAGGATCCACACCGACACCGACAGCAGCAGGATCCACACCGACACCAACAGCAGCAGGATCCACACAGACACCGACAGCAGCAGGATCCACACAGACACCGACACCAGCAGGATCCACACCGACACCAACAGCAACAGGGTCCACACCGACACCAATTGCAGCAGGATCCACACCGACACCAACGGCAGCAGGGTCCACACCGACACCGACAGCAGCAGGATCCAGACCGACACCAACACCAGCAGGATCCACAACGACACCGACAGCAGCAGGATCCACAACGACACCGACAGCAGCAGGATCCACACCGACACCGACAGCAGCAGGATCCACACCGACACCGACAGCAGCAGGATCCACACCGACACCGACAGCAGCAGGATCCACACCGACACCGACAGCAGCAGGATCCACACCGACACCGACAGCAGCAGGATCCACACCGACACCGACAGCAGCAGGGTCCACACCGACACCGACAGCAGCAGGGTCCAGACCGACACCAACACCAGCAGTATCCACAACGACACCGACAGCAGCAGGATCCACAACGACACCGACAGCAGCAGGGTCCACACCGACACCGAGAGCAGCAGGATCCACACCGGCACCGACAGCAGCAGGATCCACACCGACACCAGCAGGATCCACACCGACACCAACACCAGCAGGATCCACACCGACACCAACAGCAACAGGGTCCACACCGACACCAATTGCAGCAGGATCCACACCGACACCGACATCAGCAGGATCCACACCGACACCGACAGCAGCAGGATCCACACCGACACCGACAGCAGCAGGATCCACACCGACACCAACAGCAGCAGGGTCCACACCGACACCAACAGCAGCAGGGTCCACACCGACACCAACAGCAGCAGGGTCCACACCGACACCAACAGCAGCAGGATCCACACCGACACCAACAGCAGCAGGGTCCACACCGACACCAATAGTAGAAGGGCCCACACTGACACCAATAGCAGCAAGGTCCACACTGACACCAACAGCAGCAGGGTCCACACTGACACCAACAGCAGCAGGGTCCACACCGACACCAACAGCAGCAGGATCCACACCGACACCAACAGCAGCAGGGTCCACACCGACACCAATAGTAGAAGGGCCCACACTGACACCAATAGCAGCAAGGTCCACATTGACACCAACGGCAGCAGGGTCCACACTGACACCAACAGCAGCAGGGTCCACACTGATACCAACAGCAGCAGGGCCCACACCGATACCAACAGCAGCAGGATCCAGACCGACACCAACACCAGCAGGATCCACAACGACACCGACAGCAGCAGGATCCACAACGACACCGACAGCAGCAGGATCCACACCGACACCGACAGCAGCAGGATCCACAGCGACACCGACAGCAGCAGGATCCACACCGACACCGACAGCAGCAGGATCCACACCGACACCGACAGCAGCAGGGTCCACACCGACACCGACAGCAGCAGGGTCCACACCGACACCGACAGCAGCAGGGTCCACACCGACACCGACAGCAGCAGGGTCCACACCGACACCGACAGCAGCAGGGTCCACACCGACACCGACAGCAGCAGGGTCCACACCGACACCAACAGCAGCAGGGTCCACACCGACACCAATAGCAGCAGGGTCCACACTGATACCAACAGCAGCAGGGTCCACACTGATACCAACAGCAGCAGGGTCCACACTGACACCAACAGCAGCAGGATCCACACCGACACCAACAGCAGCAGGGTCCACACCGACACCAACAGCAGCAGGGTCCACACCGACACCAACAGCAGCAGGGTCCACACCGACACCAACAGCAGCAGGGTCCACACCGACACCAACAGCAGCAGGGTCCACACCGACACCAACAGCAGCAGGATCCACACCGACACCAACAGCAGCAGGGTTCACACCGACACCAATAGTAGAAGGGCCCACACCGACACCAACAGCAGCAGGGTCCACACCGACACCAACAGCAGCAGGGTCCACACCGACACCAACAGCAGCAGGGTCCACACCGACACCAACAGCAGCAGGGTCCACACCGACACCAACAGCAGCAGGGTCCACACCGACACCAACAGCAGCAGGGTCCACACCGACACCAACAGCAGCAGGATCCACACCGACACCAACAGCAGCAGGGTTCACACCGACACCAATAGTAGAAGGGCCCACACCGACACCAACAGCAGCAGGGTCCACACCGACACCAACAGCAGCAGGGTCCACACCGACACCAACAGCAGCAGGGTCCACACCGACACCAACAGCAGCAGGGTCCACACCGACACCAACAGCAGCAGGATCCACACTGACACCAATAGTAGCAGGGTCCACACTGACACCAACAGCTGCAGGGTCCACACTGACACCAACAGCAGCAGGGTCCACACCGACACCAATTGCAGCAGGGTCCACACTGACACCAACAGCAGCAGGATCCACACTGACACCAATAGTAGCAGGGTCCACACTGACACCAACAGCTGCAGGGTCCACACTGACACCAACAGCAGCAGGGTCCACACCGATACCAACAGCAGCAGGATCCACACTGACACCAATAGCAGCAGGGCCCACACCGATACCAACAGCAGCAGGATCCACACCGACACCAACAGCAGCAGGGTCCACACCGACACCAACAGCAGCAGGGTCCACACCGACACCAACAGCAGCAGGGTCCACACCGACACCAACAGCAGCAGGATCCACACTGACACCAATAGTAGCAGGGTCCACACTGACACCAACAGCTGCAGGGTCCACACTGACACCAACAGCAGCAGGATCCACACCGACACCAACAGCAGCAGGATCCACGCCGACACCAACAGCAGCAGGGTCCACACCGACACCAATAGTAGAAGGGTCCACACTGACACCAACAGCTGCAGGGTCCACACCGACACCAACAGCAGCAGGATCCACACTGACACCAACAGCAGCAGGGTCCACACCGACACCAACAGCAGCAGGATCCACGCCGACACCAACAGCAGCAGGGTCCACACCGACACCAATAGTAGAAGGGTCCACACTGACACCAACAGCTGCAGGGTCCACACCGACACCAACAGCAGCAGGATCCACACTGACACCAACAGCAGCAGGGTCCACACCGACACCAACAGCAGCAGGGTCCACACCGACACCAACAGCAGCAGGGTCCACACCGACACCAACAGCAGCAGGATCCACACTGACACCAATAGTAGCAGGGTCCACACTGACACCAACAGCTGCAGGGTCCACACTGATACCAACAGCAGCAGGGTCCACACCGACACCAACAGCAGCAGGATCCACGCCGACACCAACAGCAGCAGGGTCCACACCGACACCAATAGTAGAAGGGTCCACACTGACACCAACAGCTGCAGGGTCCACACCGACACCAACAGCAGCAGGATCCACACTGACACCAATGGCAGCAGGATCCACACTGACACCAACGGCAGCAGGGTCCACACTGACACCAACAGCAGCAGGGTCCACACTGACACCAACAGCAGCAGGGTCCACACCGATACCAACAGCAGCAGGGCCCACACTGATATCAACAGCAGCAGGGCCCACACCGACACCAACAGCAGCAGGGTCCACACCGACACCAACAGCAGCAGGGTCCACACCGACACCAACAGCAGCAGGATCCACACCGACACCAACAGCAGCAGCATCCACACCGACACCAACAGCAGCAGGATCCACACCGACACCAACATCAGCAGGATCCACACCGACACCAACATCAGCAGGATCCACACCGACACCAACATCAGCAGGGTCCACACCGACACCAACAGCAGCAGGGTCCACACCGACACCAACGGCAGCAGGGTCCACACCGACACCAACAGCAGCAGGGTCCACACCGACACCAACATCAGCAGGGTCCACACCGACACCAACAGCAGCAGGGTCCACACCGACACCAACAGCAGCAGGGTCCACACCGACACCAACAGCAGCAGGGCCCACACTGATACCAACAGCAGCAAGATCCACATTGACACCAACAGCAGCAGGATCCACACCGACACCAACAGCAGCAGGGTCCACACCGACACCAACAGCAGCAAGATCCACATTGACACCAACAGCAGCAGGATCCACACTGATACCAACAGAAGCAGGATCCACACTGATACCAACAGCAGCAAGATCCACATTGACACCAACAGCAGCAGGATCCACACCGACACCAACAGCAGCAAGATCCACATTGACACCAACAGCAGCAGGATCCACACCGACTCCAACAGCAGCAGGATCCACACCGACACCAATAGCAGCAGGGTCCACACTGACACCAATAGCAGCAGAGTCCACACTGACACCAACAGCAGCAGGGTCCACACCGACACCAACAGCAGCAGGATCCACATTGACACCAATGGCAGCAGGATCCACACCGACACCAATAGCAGCAGGATCCACACTGACACCAATAGCAGCAGAGTCCACACTGACACCAACAGCAGCAGGGTCCACACCGACACCAACAGCAGCAGGATCCACATTGACACCAATGGCAGCAGGGTCCACACCGACACCAACAGCAGCAGGATCCACATTGACACCAATGGCAGCAGGGTCCACACTGACACCAATAGCAGCAGGGTCCACACTGACACCAATAGCAGCAGGATCCACATTGACACCAATAGCAGCAGGGTCCACACCAACAGCAGCAGGATCCACATTGACACCAATGGCAGCAGGATCCACACCGACACCAACAGCAGCAGGGTCCACACTGATACCAACAGCAGCAGGGCCCACACTGATACCAACAGCAGCAGGATCAACACTGATACCAACAGAAGCAGGATCCACACTGATACCAACAGCAGCAAGATCCACATTGACACCAACAGCAGCAGGATCCACACCGACACCAACAGCAGCAAGATCCACATTGACACCAACAGCAGCAGGATCCACACCGACTCCAACAGCAGCAGGATCCACACCGACTCCAACAGCAGCAGGATCCACACCGACTCCAACAGCAGCTGGGTCCACACTGACACCAACAGCAGCAGGATCCACACCGCTACCAATAGCTGCAGGATCCACACCGACACCAACAGCAGCAGGATCCACACTGACACCAACAGCAGCAGGATCCACACCGACACCAAAAGCAGCAGGATCCACACCGACTCCAACAGCAGCAGGATCCACACCGACTCCAACAGCAGCAGGGTCCACACTGACACCAACAGCAGCAGGATCCACACCGCTACCAATAGCTGCAGGATCCACACCGACACCAACAGCAGCAGGATCCACACTGACACCAACAGCAGCAGGATCCACACCGACACCAAAAGCAGCAGGGTCCACACTGACACCAACAGCAGCAGGATCCACACCGACACCAATAGCAGCAGGGTCCACACTGACACCAACAGCAGCAGGATCCACATTGACACCAACAGCAGCAGGATCCACACCGACTCCAACAGCAGCAGGATCCACACCGACTCCAACAGCAGCAGGATCCACACCGACACCAACAGCAGCAGGATCCACACTGACACCAACAGCAGCAGGGTCCACACCGACACCAACACCAGCAGGGTCCACACCGACACCAACACCAGCAGGGTCCACACCGACACCAATAGTAGCAGGATCCACACTGACACCAACAGCAGCAGGATCCACACCGACACCAATAGCAGCAGGGTCCACACTGACACCAATAGCAGCAGAGTCCACACTGACACCAACAGCAGCAGGATCCACTCCGACACCAATAGCAGCAGGATCCACACTGACACCAATAGCAGCAGGGTCCACACTGACACAAATAGCAGCAGGGTCCACACTGATACCAACACCAGCGGGGTCCACACTGACACCAATAGCAGCAGGGTCCACACTGACACCAATAGCAGGAGGGTCCACACTGACACCAACAGCAGCAGGGTCCACACTGACACCAACAGCAGCAGGGTCCACACTGACACCAACAGCAGCAGGGTCCACACCGATACCAACAGCAGCAGGGCCCACACTGATACCAACAGTAGCAGGATCCACACTGACACCAATAGTAGCAGGGTCCACACTGACACCAATAGTAGCAGGGTCCACACCGACACCAACGGCAGCAGGGTCCACACTGATACCAACAGCAGCAGGATCCACACCGACACCAACAGCAGCAGGATCCACACCGACACCAACAGCAGCAGGATCCACACCGACACCAACAGCAGCAGGATCCACACCGACACCAACAGCAGCAGGATCCACACCGACACCAACAGCAGCAGGATCCACACCGACACCAACATCAGCAGGATCCACACCAACACCAACATCAGCAGGATCCACACTGACACCAACGGCAGCAGGGTCCACACTGACACCAATAGCAGCAGGGTCCACACTGACACCAAAAGCAGCAGGGTCCACACCGATACCAACAGCAGCAGGGCCCACACTGATACGAACAGCAGCAGGATCCACACTGACACCAATAGTAGAAGGGCCCACACTGACACCAACAGCAGCAGGGTCCACACCGACACCAACAGCAGCAGGGTCCACACCGACACCAACAGCAGCAGGATCCACACCGACACCAACAGCAGCAGGATCCACACCGACACCAATAGCAGCAAGATCCACATTGACACCAATAGCAGCAGGGTCCACACCAACAGCAGCAGGATCCACATTGACACCAATGGCAGCAGGATCCACACCGACACCAATAGCAGCAGGGTCCACACTGATACCAACAGCAGCAGGGTCCACACTGACACCAATGGCAGCAGGGTCCACACTGACACCAATGGCAGCAGGGTCCACACTGACACCATTAGCAGCAGGGTCCACACTGACACCAATAGCAGCAGGATCCACATTGACACCAATAGCAGCAGGGTCCACACCAACAGCAGCAGGATCCACATTGACACCAATGGCAGCAGGATCCACACCGACACCAACAGCAGCAGGGTCCACACTGATACCAACAGCAGCAGGGCCCACACTGATACCAACAGCAGCAGGATCCACATTGACACCAACAGCAGCAAGATCCACATTGACACCAACAGCAGCAGGATCCACACCGACTCCAACAGCAGCAGGATCCACACCGACACCAATAGCAGCAGGGTCCACACTGACACCAATAGCAGCAGAGTCCACACTGACACCAACAGCAGCAGCATCCACACTGACACCAATAGTAGCAGGGTCCACACTGACACCAACAGCAGCAGGGTCCACACTGACACCAACAGCAGCAGGATCCACACCGACACCAATAGCAGCAGGGTCCACACTGACACCAATAGCAGCAGGATCCACACTGACACCAATAGTAGCAGGGTCCACACTTACACCAATAGCAGCAGGGTCCACACTGACACAAATAGCAGCAGGGTCCACACTGACACCAATAGTAGCAGGGTCCACACTGACACCAACAGCAGCAGGATCCACACCGACACCAACAGCAGCAGGATCCACACCGACACCAACAGCAGCAGGGTCCACACTGACACCAACAGCAGCAAGATCCACATTGACACCAACAGCAGCAGGATCCACACCGACACCAACAGCAGCAGGATCCACACCGACACCAATAGTAGCAGGGTCCACACTGACACCAACAGCAGCAGGATCCACACCGACACCAACAGCAGCAGGATCCACACCGACACCAACAGCAGCAGGATCCACACCGACACCAACAGCAGCAAGATCCACATTGACACCAACAGCAGCAGGATCCACACCGACACCAACAGCAGCAGGATCCACATTGACACCAACAGCAGCAGGATCCACATTGACACCAACAGCAGCAGGATCCACACCGACACCAACAGCAGCAGGATCCACATTGACACCAACAGCAGCAGGATCCACATTGACACCAACAGCAGCAGGATCCACACCGACTCCAACAGCAGCAGGATCCACACCGACTCCAACAGCAGCAGGATCCACACCGACTCCAACAGCAGCAGGATCCACACTGACACCAACAGCAGCAGGGTCCACACCGACACCAACACCAGCAGGGTCCACACCGACACCAATAGTAGCAGGATCCACACTGACACCAACAGCAGCAGGATCCACACCGACACCAATAGCTGCAGGATCCACACCGACACCAACAGCAGCAGGATCCACACTGACACCAACAGCAGCAGGATCCACACCGACACCAATAGCAGCAGGGTCCACACTGACACCAATCGCAGCAGGGTCCACACTGACACCGATAGTAGCAGGGTCCACACTGACACCAACAGCAGCAGGGTCCACACTGACACCAACAGCAGCAGGGTCCACACTGACACCAACAGCAGCAGGGTCCACACCGACACCAACACCAGCAGGGTCCACACCAACACCAACAGCAGCAGGATCCACATTGACACCTACGGCAGCAGGATCCACATTGACACCAACAGCAGCAGGATCCACACCGACACCAATAGCAGCAGGATCCACACCGACACCAACAGCAGCAAGATCCACATTGACACCAACAGCAGCAGGATCCACACTGACACCAACAGCAGCAGGGTCCACACCGACACCAATAGCAGCAGGATCCACACCGACACCAATACCAGCAGGGTCCACACTGACACCAATAGTAGCAGGGTCCACACTGACACCAACAGCAGCAGGGTCCACACTGACACCAACAGCAGCAGGGTCCACACTGACACCAACAGCAGCAGGATCCACAACGACTCCAACAGCAGCAGGATCCACACCGACACCAACAGCAGCAGGGTCCACACCGACACCAATACCAGCAGGATCCACACCGACACCAACAGCAGCAAGATCCACATTGACACCAACAGCAGCAGGATCCACACTGACACCAACAGCAGCAGGGTCCACACTGACACCAACAGCAGCAGGGTCCACACTGACACCAATAGTAGCAGGGTCCACACTGACACTAACAGCAGCAGGGTCCACACCGACACCAATAGCAGCAGGGTCCACACTGACACCAATCGCAGCAGGGTCCACACTGACACCAATAGTAGCAGGGTCCACACTGACACCAACAGCAGCAGGGTCCACACTGACACCAACAGCAGCAGGGTCCACACCGACACCAACACCAGCAGGGTCCACACCGACACCAACACCAGCAGGGTCCACACCGACACCAACACCAGCAGGGTCCACACTGACTCCAACACCTGCAGCATCCACACTGACTCCAACAGCAGCAGCATCCACACCGACACCAACAGCAGCAGGGTCCACACCGACACCAACAGCAGCAGGATCCACACCGACACCAACAGCAGCAGGATCCACACCGACACCAACAGCAGCAGGGTCCACACCGACACCAACAGCAGCAGGGTCCACACCGACACCAACAGCAGCAGGATCCACACCGACACCAACAGCAGCAGGATCCACACCGACACCAATAGCAGCAAGATCCACATTGACACCAATAGCAGCAGGGTCCACACCAACAGCAGCAGGATCCACATTGACACCAATGGCAGCAGGATCCACACCGACACCAATAGCAGCAGGGTCCACACTGATACCAACAGCAGCAGGGTCCACACTGACACCAATGGCAGCAGGGTCCACACTGACACCAATGGCAGCAGGGTCCACACTGACACCAATGGCAGCAGGGTCCACACTGATACCAACAGCAGCAGGATCCACATTGACACCAACAGCAGCAAGATCCACATTGACACCAACAGCAGCAGGATCCACACCGACTCCAACAGCAGCAGGATCCACACCGACACCAATAGCAGCAGGGTCCACACTGACACCAATAGCAGCAGGGTCCACACTGACACCAATAGCAGCAGAGTCCACACTGACACCAACAGCAGCAGCATCCACACTGACACCAATAGTAGCAGGGTCCACACTGACACCAACAGCAGCAGGGTCCACACTGACACCAATAGCAGCAGGGTCCACACCGACACCAATAGCAGCAGGGTCCACACTGACACAAATAGCAGCAGGGTCCACACTGACACAAATAGCAGCAGGGTCCACACTGACACCAATAGTAGCAGGGTCCACACTGACACCAACAGCAGCAGGATCCACACCGACACCAACAGCAGCAGGATCCACACCGACACCAACAGCAGCAAGATCCACATTGACACCAACAGCAGCAGGATCCACACCGACACCAACAGCAGCAGGATCCACATTGACACCAACAGCAGCAGGATCCACATTGACACCAACAGCAGCAGGATCCACACCGACACCAACAGCAGCAGGATCCACATTGACACCAACAGCAGCAGGATCCACATTGACACCAACAGCAGCAGGATCCACACCGACTCCAACAGCAGCAGGATCCACACCGACTCCAACAGCAGCAGGATCCACACCGACTCCAACAGCAGCAGGATCCACACTGACACCAACAGCAGCAGGGTCCACACCAACACCAACACCAGCAGGGTCCACACCGACACCAATAGTAGCAGGATCCACACTGACACCAACAGCAGCAGGATCCACACCGACACCAATAGCTGCAGGATCCACACCGACACCAACAGCAGCAGGATCCACACTGACACCAACAGCAGCAGGATCCACACCGACACCAATAGCAGCAGGGTCCACACTGACACCAATCGCAGCAGGATCCACACTGACACCGATAGTAGCAGGGTCCACACTGACACCAACAGCAGCAGGGTCCACACTGACACCAACAGCAGCAGGGTCCACACCGACACCAACACCAGCAGGGTCCACACCAACACCAACACCAGCAGGGTCCACACTGACTCCAACACCTGCAGCATCCACACTGACTCCAACAGCAGCAGGGTCCACACTGACACCAATAGCAGCAGGATCCACATTGACACCAATAGCAGCAGGGTCCACACCAACAGCAGCAGGATCCACATTGACACCAATGGCAGCAGGATCCACACCGACACCAACAGCAGCAGGGTCCACACTGATACCAACAGCAGCAGGGCCCACACTGATACCAACAGCAGCAGGATCCACATTGACACCAACAGCAGCAAGATCCACATTGACACCAACAGCAGCAGGATCCACACCGACTCCAACAGCAGCAGGATCCACACCGACACCAATAGCAGCAGGGTCCACACTGACACCAATAGCAGCAGAGTCCACACTGACACCAACAGCAGCAGCATCCACACTGACACCAATAGTAGCAGGGTCCACACTGACACCAACAGCAGCAGGGTCCACACTGACACCAATAGCAGCAGGATCCACACCGACACCAATAGCAGCAGGGTCCACACTGACACAAATAGCAGCAGGGTCCACACTGACACAAATAGCAGCAGGGTCCACACTGACACAAATAGTAGCAGGGTCCACACTGACACCAACAGCAGCAGGATCCACACCGACACCAACAGCAGCAGGATCCACACCGACACCAACAGCAGCAAGATCCACATTGACACCAACAGCAGCAGGATCCACACCGACACCAACAGCAGCAGGATCCACATTGACACCAACAGCAGCAGGATCCACATTGACACCAACAGCAGCAGGATCCACACCGACACCAACAGCAGCAGGATCCACATTGACACCAACAGCAGCAGGATCCACATTGACACCAACAGCAGCAGGATCCACACCGACTCCAACAGCAGCAGGATCCACACTGACACCAACAGCAGCAGGGTCCACACCGACACCAACACCAGCAGGGTCCACACCGACACCAATAGTAGCAGGATCCACACTGACACCAACAGCAGCAGGATCCACACCGACACCAATAGCTGCAGGATCCACACCGACACCAACAGCAGCAGGATCCACACTGACACCAACAGCAGCAGGATCCACACCGACACCAATAGCAGCAGGGTCCACACTGACACCAATCGCAGCAGGGTCCACACTGACACCGATAGTAGCAGGGTCCACACTGACACCAACAGCAGCAGGGTCCACACTGACACCAATAGCAGCAGGGTCCACACTGACACCAACAGCAGCAGGGTCCACACTGACACCAACAGCAGCAGGGTCCACACCGACACCAACACCAGCAGGGTCCACACCAACACCAACACCAGCAGGGTCCACACTGACTCCAACACCTGCAGCATCCACACTGACTCCAACAGCAGCAGCATCCACACTGACACCAACAGCAGCAGGATCCACACCGACACCAACAGCAGCAGGATCCACATTGACACCTACGGCAGCAGGATCCACATTGACACCAACAGCAGCAGGATCCACACCGACACCAATAGCAGCAGGATCCACACCGACACCAACAGCAGCAAGATCCACATTGACACCAACAGCAGCAGGATCCACACTGACACCAACAGCAGCAGGGTCCACACCGACACCAATAGCAGCAGGATCCACACCGACACCAATAGCAGCAGGGTCCACACTGACACCAATAGTAGCAGGGTCCACACTGACACCAACAGCAGCAGGGTCCACACTGACACCAACAGCAGCAGGGTCCACACTGACACCAACAGCAGCAGGATCCACACCGACTCCAACAGCAGCAGGATCCACACCGACACCAACAGCAGCAGGGTCCACACCGACACCAATACCAGCAGGATCCACACCGACACCAACAGCAGCAAGATCCACATTGACACCAACAGCAGCAGGATCCACACTGACTCCAACACCTGCAGCATCCACACTGACTCCAACAGCAGCAGCATCCACACCGACACCAACAGCAGCAGGGTCCACACCGACACCAACAGCAGCAGGATCCACACTGACACCAATCGCAGCAGGGTCCACACTGACACCAATAGTAGCAGGGTCCACACTGACACCAACAGCAGCAGGGTCCACACTGACACCAACAGCAGCAGGGTCCACACCGACACCAACACCAGCAGGGTCCACACCGACACCAACACCAGCAGGGTCCACACCGACACCAACACCAGCAGGGTCCACACCGACACCAACACCAGCAGGGTCCACACTGACTCCAACACCTGCAGCATCCACACTGACTCCAACAGCAGCAGCATCCACACCGACACCAACAGCAGCAGGGTCCACACCGACACCAACAGCAGCAGGATCCACACCGACACCAACAGCAGCAAGATCCACATTGACACCAACAGCAGCAGGATCCACACCGACACCAACAGCAGCAGGGTCCACACCGACACCAACAGCAGCAGGATCCACACCGACACCAACAGCAGCAAGATCCACATTGACACCAACAGCAGCAGGATCCACACCGACACCAACAGCAGCAGGATCCACACCGACTCCAACAGCAGCAGGATCCACACCGACACCAACAGCAGCAGGGTCCACACCGACACCAATACCAGCAGGATCCACACCGACACCAACAGCAGCAAGATCCACATTGACACCAATAGCAGCAGGATCCACACTGACTCCAACAGCAGCAGCATCCACACCGACACCAACAGCAGCAGGGTCCACACAGACTCCAACAGCAGCAGGATCCACACCGACACCAACAGCAGCAAGATCCACATTGACACCAACAGCAGCAGGGTCCACACTGACACCAACAGCAGCAGGGTCCACACCGACACCAATACCAGCAGGGTCCACACCGACACCAACACCAGCAGGGTCCACACTGACTCCAACACCTGCAGCATCCACACTGACTCCAACAGCAGCAGGGTCCACACTGACACCAACAGCAGCAGGATCCACACCGACACCAACAGCAGCAGGATCCACATTGACACCTACGGCAGCAGGATCCACACTGACTCCAACAGCAGCAGGATCCACACCGACACCAACAGCAGCAAGATCCACATTGACACCAACAGCAGCAGGATCCACACCGACTCCAACAGCAGCAGGATCCACACCGACACCAACAGCAGCAGGGTCCACACCGACACCAATACCAGCAGGATCCACACCGACACCAACAGCAGCAAGATCCACATTGACACCAACAGCAGCAGGATCCACACTGACACCAACAGCAGCAGGGTCCACACTGACACCAACAGCAGCAGGGTCCACACTTACACCAATAGTAGCAGGGTCCACACTGACACCAACAGCAGCAGGGTCCACACTGACACCAACAGCAGCAGGGTCCACACTGACACCAACAGCAGCAGGGTCCACACTGACACCAATCGCAGCAGGGTCCACACTGACACCAATAGTAGCAGGGTCCACACTGACACCAACAGCAGCAGGGTCCACACTGACACCAACAGCAGCCGGGTCCACACTGACACCAATAGTAGCAGGGTCCACACTGACACCAACAGCAGCAGGGTCCACACTGACACCAACAGCAGCAGGGTCCACACTGACACCAATAGTAGCAGGGTCCACACCGACACCAACAGCAGCAGGGTCCACACTGACACCAACAGCAGCAGGGTCCACACCGACACCAACTCCAGCAGGGTCCACACCGACACCAACACCAGCTGGGTCCACACTGACTCCAACACCAGCAGGGTCCACACTGACTCCAACACCTGCAGCATCCACACTGACTCCAACAGCAGCAGGGTCCACACTGACACCAACAGCAGCAGGATCCACACCGACACCAACAGCAGCAGGATCCACATTGACACCTACGGCAGCAGGATCCACACTAACACCAACAGCAGCAGGGTCCACACTGACACCAACAGCAGCAGGGTCCACACCGACACCAACTCCAGCAGGGTCCACACCGACACCAACACCAGCTGGGTCCACACTGACTCCAACACCAGCAGGGTCCACACTGACTCCAACACCTGCAGCATCCACACTGACTCCAACAGCAGCAGGGTCCACACTGACACCAACAGCAGCAGGATCCACACCGACACCAACAGCAGCAGGATCCACATTGACACCTACGGCAGCAGGATCCACACTAACACCAACAGCAGCAGGGTCCACACTGACACCAACAGCAGCAGGGTCCACACTGACACCAACAGCAGCAGGATCCACACTGACACCAACAGCAGCAGGGTCCACACTGACACCAACAGCAGCAGGGTCCACACTTACACCAATAGTAGCAGGGTCCACACTGACACCAACAGCAGCAGGGTCCACACTGACACCAACAGCAGCAGGGTCCACACTGACACCAACAGCAGCAGGGTCCACACTGACACCAATCGCAGCAGGGTCCACACTGACACCAATAGTAGCAGGGTCCACACTGACACCAACAGCAGCAGGGTCCACACTGACACCAACAGCAGCAGGGTCCACACTGACACCAATAGTAGCAGGGTCCACACTGACACCAACAGCAGCAGGGTCCACACTGACACCAACAGCAGCAGGGTCCACACTGACACCAATAGTAGCAGGGTCCACACCGACACCAACAGCAGCAGGGTCCACACTGACACCAACAGCAGCAGGGTCCACACTGACACCAACAGCAGCAGGGTCCACACTGACACCAATAGTAGCAGGGTCCACACTGACACCAACAGCAGCAGGGTCCACACTGACACCAACAGCAGCAGGGTCCACACCGACACCAACACCAGCAGGGTCCACACCGACACCAACACCAGCTGGGTCCACACTGACTCCAACACCTGCAGCATCCACACTGACTCCAACAGCAGCAGCATCCACACCGACACCAACAGCAGCAGGGTCCACACCGACTCCAACAGCAGCAAGATCCACACCGACTCCAACAGCAGCAGCATCCACACCGACACCAACACCAGCAGGGTCCACACCGACACCAACACCAGCTGGGTCCACACTGACTCCAACACCTGCAGCATCCACACTGACTCCAACAGCAGCAGCATCCACACCGACACCAACAGCAGCAGGGTCCACACCGACTCCAACAGCAGCAAGATCCACACCGACACCAACAGCAGCAAGATCCACATTGACACCAACAGCAGCAGGATCCACACCGACTCCAACAGCAGCAGGATCCACACCGACACCAACAGCAGCAGGGTCCACACCGACACCAATACCAGCAGGATCCACACCGACACCAACAGCAGCAAGATCCACATTGACACCAACAGCAGCAGCATCCACACTGACACCGACAGCAGCAGGGTCCACACTGACACCGACAGCAGCAGGGTCCACACTGACACCAATAGTAGCAGGGTCCACACTGACACCAATAGTAGCAGGGTCCACACTGACACCGACAGCAGCAGGGTCCACACTGACACCAATAGTAGCAGGGTCCACACTGACACCAACAGCAGCAGGGTCCACACTGACACCAACAGCAGCAGGGTCCACACTGACACCAATCGCAGCAGGGTCCACACTGACACCAATAGTAGCAGGGTCCACACTGACACCAACACCAGCAGGGTCCACACCGACACCAACACCAGCTGGGTCCACACTGACTCCAACACCTGCAGCATCCACACTGACTCCAACAGCAGCAGCATCCACACCGACACCAACAGCAGCAGGGTCCACACCGACTCCAACAGCAGCAAGATCCACACCGACACCAACAGCAGCAAGATCCACATTGACACCAACAGCAGCAGGATCCACACCGACTCCAACAGCAGCAGGATCCACACCGACACCAACAGCAGCAGGGTCCACACCGACACCAATACCAGCAGGATCCACACCGACACCAACAGCAGCAAGATCCACATTGACACCAACAGCAGCAGCATCCACACTGACACCGACAGCAGCAGGGTCCACACTGACACCGACAGCAGCAGGGTCCACACTGACACCAATAGTAGCAGGGTCCACACTGACACCAATAGTAGCAGGGTCCACACTGACACCGACAGCAGCAGGGTCCACACTGACACCAATAGTAGCAGGGTCCACACTGACACCAACAGCAGCAGGGTCCACACTGACACCAACAGCAGCAGGGTCCACACTGACACCAATCGCAGCAGGGTCCACACTGACACCAATAGTAGCAGGGTCCACACTGACACCAACAGCAGCAGGGTCCACACTGACACCAACAGCAGCAGGGTCCACACCGACACCAACACCAGCAGGGTCCACACCGACACCAACACCAGCAGGGTCCACACCGACACCAACACCAGCAGGGTCCACACTGACTCCAACACCTGCAGCATCCACACTGACTCCAACAGCAGCAGCATCCACACCGACACCAACAGCAGCAGGGTCCACACCGACTCCAACAGCAGCAAGATCCACACCGACACCAACAGCAGCAGGATCCACACCGACACCAACAGCAGCAAGATCCACATTGACACCAACAGCAGCAGGATCCACACCGACACCAACAGCAGCAGGGTCCACACCGACACCTACGGCAGCAGCTTCCACACCGACACCAACAGCAGCAGGATCCACACCGACACCAACAGCAGCAGGATCCACACCGACACCAACAGCAGCAGGATCCACACCGACACCAACAGCAGCAGGATCCACACCGACACCAATAGCAGCAGGGTCCACACTGACACCAATAGCAGCAGAGTCCACACTGACACCAACAGCAGCAGCATCCACACTGACACCAATAGCAGCAGGGTCCACACCGACACCAACACCAGCAGAGTCCACACTGACACCAACAGCAGCAGCATCCACACCGACACTAACACCAGCAGGTTCCACACTGACACCAACAGCAGCAGCATCCACACCGACACCAACACCAGCAGGGTCCACACTGACTCCAACAGCAGCAGCATCCACACTGACACCAACAGCAGTAGGATCCACACCGACACCAACAGCAGCAGGATCCACACCGACACCAACAGCAGCAGGATCCACACCGACACCAACAGCAGCAGGATCCACACTGACACCAACAGCAGTAGGATCCACACCGACACCAACAGCAGCAGGATCCACACCGACACCAACAGCAGCAGGATCCACACCGACACCAACAGCAGCAAGATCCACATTGACACCAATAGCAGCAGGGTCCACACCAATAGCAGCAGGGTCCACACCAATAGCAGCAGGATCCACACCGACACCAGGATCCACATGACACCAACACCAACAGCTGCTGTTAATGTACAACATATACCATAATAGGAACTAGTATTTCAGTTAGATTTGCCCCTTGTTCAGTTTGCAGTTTTACTTTTTGAACAAGAGGCCTCAAGATCATTTTAGAGACTAGTCAATAACCTAGACTAACAATGACATTCGGCCGTAATAGGCCCTTCTCGCCTCTCAGGTGGATCATGCCAATACTTGCAAAATTAGGGGTTCTCTTAACCAATATTTATTGCTCAAACAAACCTGCTAAAGTGCATTATCTGTTCAGAATTTCAGAATTCTGTACAAGACTTTGTCATATACAAACTGCTGACCATGATTAAAACAGAAATTACTTATTTGCCTGTAAAACACTGTTTGTGAAAGGTGTTAGATAAATAAATGCAAGTTCATTTGCAAATTGTTCAAGAATTTACGAAAAGGAAACTTGCAAGATATGTATATGTAAATGGCTGTCACCAACAAATGTTAACTCTAAAACATAAACCCACAGGATGTAAAATTTATCCTAAGACTATTCAAATGAATTACAAATTATATTCACATCCTTATCCTTTTCATCTAGTTATCCTTTCATGTCTGGTTGTTTGCTACCAGTATCAACTTAGTTAAAAATCACACAACACCGGGTTATGGTTCAACAGATTTATTTGGAAGTTACCTGATGAAGGAGCAGTGCTCCAAAAGCTAGTACTTCCAAATAAACCTGTTGGACTATAACCTGGTAGTGTGCGATTTTTAACTTTGTCCACCCCAGTCCAACACTGGCACCTCCACACCATGAGTATCAACTTAGAGGATGATCCTCAATTCCCTGCAGACCAATAAATTAAAACAAAAAGCTTTTATAAGAAGTTTATCATTTTCATTGATGATTGGCGTTACTTGTTCCTTTAGTAAATAATTCACTACTCAAAAATATTAGTTTACTAACAGGTAAACTATTCATGTTTTGGTTTTTTCTATGATTTGGTTTAAACTTGCATGATGTGATGTAACCAACTTCACCTTTGATTCTGAAAATATTTAGGAATGAATATCTGTAGAGGAAACAAACCTTGGATTATGGGTGACATCGAATTGCCCACCTGCATTAAAATAATAATACATTACAAAAATAATTAAAAACATATTAGTAAATAGTACTCTTGTTACACATCTTACTTACCACTACAAGATTGACGCAGGAGTTGCTCATCACAGAAAAGATGAATGAAACACAGATTAAATTCATCTTCAGATGTTACAGCCTTATTGAAACATCTACATTGAATAAATGAAAAACCATGAAGTATTAGAAAAAGATTCAAGAAAACTGACTCCTCAATTTCACTTTAAAAATACAATTTCAAAACACAATTGTCATACTTAGTAAGTGAAAACAGAATTCATTAATGTACGTGCTCTATGTTTATGATTGAAGTGACAAAATATATAAAAATGGAATTAAGATTTTTATATTAATTCCTAAAGCAATGTGTCATAGATTATGTTGATTGTGTCTCGTTGATGTATACATAGTAGAAAACAAGAGATTAAATGATGCACTGTAGCAACTCACCTAGGCTACTGCAATAACATCTTCCAAGCTCGCAATCCTTACCATCTATGAGGACAAATTGGAAGGGCAAGGGCAACAGAAAGATGAGAACCCACCACCTGCATGCTACACATATCCTGACTTGGAACTTATATGGTGATTCCTTCTCTATTACTGGGGTAATAAAGTCTGCACTTCTCAGTGACACCAATATCCATGAATGATAGAAGAAAAAAAAAGCATGTCTGCTATAGTTATCAGATGTTTATCTCTCAAAGTATTAGAAAATCTACCAAACATCTTTGTAAAATGTCATCATGACCAGACATCTTGATCCCACATCACTTATGGGCATATTGAAATATTAATTCCAACATGTGCTTTTTAAATGTTAGTCAAAAATGCAGCACTCTCACCCCCCTCTCCCCCCATCACCCACCCCACCCCCTCTCCCCCCTCACCCCCACTCTCCCCTCTCACCCCCACCCCCCTCTCCCCCCTCACACCCCCTCTCCCCTCTCACCCCCGCACCCCCACCCCACCCACGCACCCCCCCCTCTCGCCCCTCACCCCCACTCACACCCCACCACCCCGCCCCCTTCACCGCTCAACCCCTCACCCCCCTCTCACCCCCACCCCCCCTCTCACCCCCCCTCCCACCCTCCCCCCCCTCACCCCCTCTCCCCCCCCTCACCCCCTCTCCACCCACCCCCACTCCCCCCCCCACCCCCCCCTCTCCACCCCTCCCCCCCCCCTCCACCCCTCCCCCCCTCCACCCCCCCTCACCACCCCTCCCCCCCTCTCCACCCCCCTCACCCCCTCTCCACCCCTCCCCCCTCCCCCCCCTCTCCACCCCCCTCACCCCCACTCCACCCCACCCCACACCCCCCTCCCTCACCCCCTCTCCACCCCTCTCACCCCCACACCCCACCCCTCCCCCACTCCACCCCCACCCTCACCCCCACTCCACCCCTCCCCCCACCCCCCACTCTCCACCCCTCCCCCCTCCCCCCCTCTCCAACCCCCACTCACCCCCACTCCACCCCAACACCCACACCACACCCCTCACCCCCTCTCCACCCCCCCTCACCCCCCCCTCCACCCCCCTCTCCCCCTCTCCACCCCCCTCACCCCCCTCTCCACCCCTCCCCCCCTCACCACCCCCTCACCCCCCCTCCACCCCTCCCCCCCTCTCCACCCCCTCCCCCCCTCTCGCCCCCCTCCCCCCCTCTCCCCCCCCTCCCCCCCTCTCCACCCCTCCCCCCCTCTCCACCCCCCACAACCACCCCTCCCCCCTCTCCACCCCCCCTCACCACCCCTCTCCACCCCCCTCACCCCCCCTCCACCCCTCCCCCCTCCACCCCTCTCCACCCCCCCTCAACCCCCCCCACCAACCCCTCCCCCCCTCTCCACCAACCCCCCCCCTCTCCACCCCTCCCCCCTCCCCCCCCTCTCCACCACCCCCCCCCTCTCCACCCCTCCCCCCCCTCTCCACCCCCCACACCCCACCCACCACCCCTCCCCCCTCCCCCCCCTCTCCACCCCCCCCCCCCTCTCCCCCCCTCTCCACCCCCCTCACCCCCCTCCACCCCTCCCCCCCTCCCCCCCCTCTCCACCCCCCTCACCCCCCCTCCACCCCTCCCCCCCCCTCTCCACCCCCCCCACCCCCCCACCACCCCCCCCCCACCCACCCCCACCCCCCTCACCCCCTCTCCACCCCTCCCCCCTCCCCCCCCTCTCCACCCCCCTCACCCCCCCTCCACCCCTCCCCCCTCCCCACCCCCCTCACCCCCCCTCCACCCCTCCCCCCACCCCCCTCTCCACCCCCCTCACCCCCCCTCCACCCCACCCCCCTCCCCCCACTCCACCCCCCTCACCCCCTCCTCCCACCCCCCCTCACCCCCCCCCACCACCCCTCCCCCCACCCCCCCTCTCCACCCCCCTCACCCCCCCCACCACCCTCCCCCCTCCACCCCTCTCCACCCCCCTCACCCCCCCCTCCACCCCCCCCCCACCCCCCCTCCTCCACCCCCCCCACCCCACCCCTCCCCCCCTCCCACCCCCCCACCCCCCCCTCCACCCCACCCCCCTCCACCCCCTCTCCACCCCCCCCCCCACCACCCCCACCCCCCCCACTCCACCCCCCACACCCCCCCACCACCCCTCCCCCCACCCCCCCCTCACCCACCCCCCTCACCCCCCCTCCACCCCTCCCCCCCCCCTCTCCACCCCCCCACACCCCCCCTCCACCCCCTCCACCCCCTCTCCACCCCCCCCCACCCCCCCCTCCACCCCTCCCCCCCTCTCCACCCCCCTCACCCCCTCCCCTCCCACCCCTCCACCCCTCCCCCCCTCTCCACCCCCCTCACCCCCCCTCCACCCCTCCCCCCTCCCCCCCTCTCCACCCCCCCTCACCCCCCCTCCACCCCTCCCCCCCTCCACCCCTCTCCACCCCCCTCACCCCCTCTCCACCCCCCTCCACCCCCCTCTCCACCCCTCTCCACCCCCCTCACCCCCCTCTCCACCCCTCTCCACCCCCTCCCCACCCCCTCTCCACCCCCTCCCCCCCTCTCCACCCCCTCTCCACCCCTCCCCCCCTCTCCACCCCCCTCACCTCCCCCCTCTCCACCCCTCCCCCCTCCCCCCCTCTCCACCCCCCTCACCCCCTCTCCACCCCCCTCACCCCCTCTCAACCCCTCTCCCCCTCTCCACCCCCCTCACCCCCTCTCACCCCTCCCCCCTCCCCCCCTCTCCACCCCCCCTCACCCCCTCTCCACCCCCCTCACCCCCTCCCCCCCTCTCCACCCCCCTCACCCCCCCTCTCCACCCCCCCCTCACCCCCTCTCCACCCCCCTCCTCTCCCCCTCCCCCCCTCCACCCCCCTCTCCCCCTCCCCTCCACCCCCCTCTCCCCCTCTCCACCCCCCTCACCCCCCTCTCCACCCCTCCCCCCCTCTCCACCCCCTCACCCCCTCTCCACCCCCTCCCCCCCTCTCCACCCCTCCCCCTCTCCCCCCCTCAACCCCCCCCTCTCTCCCCCCCCCCTCCCTCACCCTCCCCCTCTCTCTCCCCCCTCCCTCACCCCCCCTCTCTCCCCCCCTCCCTCACCCCTTCTCCCCCCCTCCCTCACCCCCTTCTCCCCCCCCTCCCTCACCCCTTCTCCCCCCCTCCCTCACCCCCTTCTCCCCCCCTCCCTCACCCCTTCTCCCCCCCCTCCCTCACCCCCTTCTCCCCCCCTCACCCCTTCTCCCCCCCTCCCTCACCCCTTCTCCCCCCCCTCCCTCACCCCTTCTCCCCCCCCTCCCTCACCCCCTTCTCTCCCCCCTCCCTCACCCCTTCTCCCCCCCTCCCCTCAACCCTTCCCCCCCCCTCCCTCACCCCCTTCTCCCCCCTCCCTCACCCCTTCTCCTCCCTCACCCCTTCCCTCCCTCCCTCACCCCTTCTCCTCCCTCACCCCTTCTCCTCCCTCACCCCCTTCTCCCCCCCCCTCCCTCACCCCTTCTCCCCCCCTCCCCTCACCCCTTCTCCCCCCTCCCCTCACCCCTTCTCCCCCCCCTCACTCACCCCCCTCTCCACCCCTCACTCACCCCCTCTCCCCCCCCCCTTCACCCCTTCTCCCCCCCCTCCCTCACCCCCTCACCCCTTCTCCCCCCTCCTCCCTCACCCCCTCTCTCCCCCCTCACCCCTTCTCTCCCCCTCTCCCCTCACCCCCTCTCCCCTTCTCCCCCCCCTCCCTCACCCCCTCTCCCCCCTCCTCTCCCCCTCCCTCACCCCCTCTCCCCTTCTCCCCCCCCTCCCTCACCCCCTCTCCCCCCTCACCCCTTCTCCCGCCCGCCCTCACCCCCTCTCCCCCCTCACCCCTTCTCCCCCCCTCCCTCACCCCCTCTCCCCCCTCTCCCCTTCTCCCCCCCTCCCTTACCCCCACTCCCCCCTTCTCCCCCCCCTCCCTCACCCCCACTCCCCCCTCACCCCTTCTCCCCCCCCCTCACTCACCCCCTCTCCACCCCTCACTCACCCCCTCTCCCCCCCTCACCCCCCTCCCTCCACCCCCTCCCCCCTCCCCCCTCTCCACCCCCCTCACCCCCCCTCCACCCCTCCCCCCTCCCCCCTCTCCACCCCCCTCACCCCCTCTCCACCCCCCTCACCCCCCCTCCACCCCTCCCCCCTCCCCCCCTCTCCACCCCCCTCACCCCCCCTCCACCCCTCCCCCCTCCCCCCCTCTCCACCCCCCCCTCCCCCCCTCTCCACCCCCCCCCCTCCACCCCTCCCCCCCTCTCCACCTCCCCCCTCACCCCCCCTCCCCCCCTCTCCACCCCCCCCCCTCCACCCCTCCCCCCCTCTCCACCCCCCTCACCCCCCCTCCACCTCCAGCCCCTCCCCCCTCCCCCCCTCTCCACCCCCCCTCACCCCCCCTCCACCCCCTCCCCCCCTCTCCACCCCCCCCCCCCCCCTCCACCCCTCCCCCCCTCTCCACCCCCCTCACCCCCTCTCCACCCCTCCCCCCCTCTCCACCCCCCTCACCCCCTCTCCACCCCCTCCCCCCTCCCCCCTCTCCACCCCCCTCACCCCCCTCACCCCTCCCCCCTCCCCCCCTCTCCACCCCCCTCACCCCCCTCCACCCCTCCCCCCTCCCCCCTCTCCACCCCCTCACCCCCTCTCCACCCCCCTCCACCCCCCTCTCCACCCCTCTCACCCCCTCCTCCCCCTCTCCACGCCTCTCCACCCCTCCCCCCCCTCTCCACCCCTCCCCCCTCTCAGCCCCCTCCTCTCCACCCCTCTCCACCCCCTCTCCACCCCTCCCCCCTCTCCACCCCCCTCACACCCTCTCCACCCCTCCCCCTCCCACCCCTCTCCACCCCCTCACCCCCTCTCCACCCCCCTCCACCCCTCTCAACCCCTCTCCCCTCCCCCCTCTCCACCCCCCTCACCCCTCTCAACCCCTCTCTCCCTCCCCCCCTCGTCCACCCCCCTCACCCCCTCTCCACCCCTCCCCCCTCCCCCCCTCTCCACCCCCCTCACCCCCTCTCCACCCCTCCCCCCTTCCCCCTCTTCACCCCCCCCTTCCACCCCCCTCACCCCCTCTCCACCCCTCGCCCCCCTCTCCACCCCCTCTCTCACCCGCCCTCCCCCCTCCCCTCACCCCCCCCCCTCCCCCCCTCTCCACCCCCCTCTCCAACCCTCCCCCCTCCCCCCCTCTCCACCCCCCTCACCTCCCCCTCTCCACCCCCCCTCACCCCCTCTCCACCCCTCCTCACCCCCCTCTCCACCCCCCTCACCCCCTCACCTCCTCCCCCTCCCTCACCCCCTCACCTCCTCTCCCTCCCACACCCCGTCCCCCTCACTCCCCTCTC